>NW_006409032.1:648839-654186 GCF_000296735.1 Chrysochloris asiatica | reverse complement strand
TGGTTCAAGCTCACCAGCTGCTCCTTGGAAAGCCTATACAGGGTCGCTATGGGTCGGAATCGACTTTACGGCACTTAACAACAATGGCTAACTGTAAGGTCAGTTTGAACCACAAGATTGGCGATTCAAACTCACCAGCTGCTCTTTGGAAACCCCATATAGGGTCATGCTGAGTCAGAACCAACTCGACGGACACTTAACAAGAGCTAATGATCGTGAGCATTTCTTCATATGTTTGTTGGCTGTCTGAATGTCTTCTTTGGTGGAGTGTCTGTTCATGCCCTCTGCCTGTTTTTTTTATTGGATTATTTGTCTTTTTCTTGTTGAGGTGTTGAGGGTCCGATACATTTTAGAGAGTAGTCCTTTGTCTGATCGGTCATTGCCAAAAATTTCCCCCCAGTTTGTGGATTCTCTTAGTGAATTTTTGGATGCATGTGTCTAATTTTTAGGAGGTCCTAATCATTTAGTGTGGCACTGGACTGTGAACCACAAGGTCGGCAGTTCAAACCCACCAGCTGCTCCTTGGAAACCCTATACAGGGTCGCTATGAGTCAGAACTGACTCGATGGCACTTTACAACAACAACAACAACAGTCATCTAGTTTGTCTTCTGCTGTTTGTATATTTTGGTATGTTTTGTAAAGTATTTATGTCTCAATACGATTTTCAATGCTGAATTTTTGGAAACCAGTTACCAGGTTTTTCTTCTGAGCCACCTCTGATTGGACTTGACCCTCCATCCTTTCAATTAATGGCTAAGTGTGTTAACCTCTGCACCACCAGGGAAGTAGGTTTGAGCTTCCAAACGTTTGTTAGTAGTTCAGCACTTAACCATTTGCATCACCATGAACTCCAGCATGCCAGGCACCAAACCAAACCTAATCCATTGTCCATCAAGTTGATTCTGTCTCACTGCCACACAGGGTTTCCCAGTCTGCCACATCTTTCTCCCATAGAGTGGATGGTGGGTTCGAACTGCTGATCTTTCAGTTAGCAGCTGAGTGCTTAACCACTGCTCTACTAGGTCTATTTGACACAAAGCTCAAACTCATACTTGCTACCATCGAGTCAATTCTAACTCAAAGCTTCCCTAAACAGGGTTTCTGAGACAGTAATCTGGAAGGAAGCAGAAAGTCTCATCTTTCTCCCAAGGAGTGTCTGATGGTTTTGAACTGCTGAACTTGAAGTTAGCAGCCCAAATGCAAGGCAGAGGGCAGTTATTCTGTTACTGAGTATCTTACTAATTTGTACCAAGAAGTTAGAAGGTGAGTGTGCAGCCAGCCCAGAGCTGTGACGGAAAGGCCAGACCACAGTAGCACTGGCTCCTACTAACCAGATAATTGTTTTGTGGTTTGGACAACGTTCATGTTTTGTCTGTGTCCAGACACACGACAGAGCAGTCTTGTTTTGTCCTGCTCCATCACGGCCACAGAGTGGCCTTGTCTGATGTTGGCATTCTGTGGATTATGTTCAACAGGAGAACAGCACGGCCCAGTGGCAAGCACAAGGCTAGCTCTTAGCAACACCAAGGCCAGCAGTGAGGGTCACACTAGTTCTCAAGTCTCCCCCTCGAAAAAGTCCAAGTCAGCTCCAACCAGATGGTGGATGCTGGGAAGGCTGGGCAGGGCGTCTCAGACTCACTGCTTCCCCAATACCTGAACAGCAAAGTGCTGTGTAAGGACTTCTGGGAGAGGACTGCTCTCAAGACAAGGGCTTGGCCATTCTGCGGCTAGAACTAACTCCCTTCCCCTGCCAGCCTTGGGCTTGCCTTGGTATTTCTCTGTTACAGAAAATGTCGTCATTGTCGGGGACACACAGACCTTCAGATGCAAGTCCCAGGAAGCTATAGTCATTGATGATCTTAACAGAGAGAGCTGTGGTTTCGTGTGGGGGTTAGAGTCTCTCTAGAGGTGATCGAATTTTACTCGTGCAGAACATTGAAAGGACAACGTTTTGTTTAGGTATATATTTACCTCAATAAAAAAACAGAAGCAATATTACAAGTTAACGAACAGATGACTGTCTTAAGCACTATGCTTTTTTTTTTTTTAAATAATTTCATTTTAAAAAATTTCAAATTTCATTTTAAAAATTTTATTTCATTAAATTGTTCTTATTTTAATTCTAGCAGCACTATGCTTTCTAAAAAAAAAAAACAAAAACAAAAACATTTTATTGTGAATTGATTGAAGGTTTACCGAGCAGAGCATCAGTTTCACACTCAATAATAAATCACATGCTTCATTTCATTTCAATGTCACGGTCCTTGAAATCTAACATCCCTTTCCCTTTTCCTCTCTGTGTCTCCTGTTTTCCCGCTTCCATTCCTCCTCCTTTCCCCACCCTTCTGAATTTTGTCCTTTGGTTAATGCCCTTTTGATCTTGAATTGATGATCAGTCCGTGGTGTACGGACCTCACCAATATTGTCCCTACTGCAAAACCGTTTGTACTGTAAGGTTGGCAGTTCAAGCTCACCAGCTGCTCCTCAGAGACCCTATACAATGTCGCTATGGGTTGGAACCGACTCGATGGCACTTAACAACAACAACAACACATACCTATCTACTGCTTAGCTGAAAACTGAGCCACTAGGGTGAGTTTAATTCAAGACCTGAAGGGTGTGGGCCTTCCAGTCTCTTTCTGACCAGGGAGCCTGATCTTTATTGTAACTTTGAATTAGGTTTCACAGTTTCTCTCACTTTGTCTAGGACCTTCTAATATGATCCCTTTCAGAACAGTCCTGTACCCTTCTAAAGAACTATCTGTTGTTGGCATTAAGTACCATCGAGTCTGTTCCAACTCATAGCAACCCTGTATAGGGTTTTTGAGAAGCAGCTGGTGGGTTCGAACTGCTGACCTTGTGGTTCGCAGTCCAATACTGATCCTACAGCGCCACACTGGGAGTCCAAAGGACTGTCTACATGGGATTAAATTGACAAGGACAAACGGGAAGAAGTCTAGGGAGCAGTGAGCTCATGTTAATGGAAAAGGAAGGATTTATGGAATTGTGTCCCCCACAAAAATATGTGTTGTAAATTCTAATCTCAGTGCCATGATTCTAATCCCATTTGCTATGGTTGTCTTTGCTAGGGTAATGAGCAGGATTTGTGTAAGGTCTTTCTTGGGTCAAACTCTTTTAAACTATAAAAGAGATTAAACAAGCAATTGATCTAACAGAGATGGGGAAAAAGAGATACCAAGGCACCTAAAGGTTGCCCAGAGAACAAGACCCTTCCTCCAGAATCAACACTCAGAGCCTTCCCTTAGACCTGACTCTCTGAATTTGGACTTGTAGTTTCCTGAACTGTGAGAAAATAAAGTTCTGTTTGTCAAAGCCACCCTCTTGAGGCAATTCTGTTATGGCCACACAAGATAGCTAAGACCAAGGGTGAGAAAGGTCACATGTTACTGAACTACGTATGTAAAATGTGTTAAACTGCTGAATGTTCTGCATATTTTTACCCAGCAAAAGAAAATAAATTATTTAAAAAAAAAAACACATAAATATCTTATTAAATGTTTGAAGGGGAACACGGTGATTCTGTACAATAAGCAATGAACTGCAAACCACAAGATTGGTGGTTCAAGCCCATCAGCAGCTCCATGGGAGAGAGACAAAGCTTCCTGCTCCTGCAAAAATGTACAGCCTCGAAAACCCTACACAGGGTCCTTATGAGTGAGAACTGACTGGACTTGACGTCACTTAACACCAACAAACATTTGAAAACAGGCCCCACCATTTGTTGTTGTTGTTAAGCGCCATTGAGTTGGTTCCTACCCACAGCAACCTTATATAGGGTTTCTGAGGAGTGCTAGTGAGTTTGAACCGCTGGTCTTGCGGTTCAAACCGACCTGTGGTTGAGTGCTTATCCTACAGCGCTACACCAGGACATCAGGCTGATGAAATGCCAACACAGCTTCAGAGGGTGGTCACAATTATATAAAAGAATACGTATTTACATTTGAATAAATGTTTATACACTTCATTAATTACATGCCAAGAAAACAGATCAACAGAACAGGCATCAAATGATTAAAAGTGAGTAGTCCGTCTCTGTGGTGCAATCGGCTGTTAGCTGAAAGGTTGGTGGTTCTAGCCTACCCAGGGACATTCTTGGAGTCCTGGTGTGGTGCTATTGGGTAAATACTGGACTGCAAGGTCAGTTTGAACTGCAAGGTCAGTGGTCCAAATCCACCAGCTATTCCTCAGAAATCCTAAGTTAGAACCAATTTAACAGTACTGAAAATAACACCAACAATCTTCTAATTGGGTGAGGAGTCTAGCCTGGGGGACTAATATCCTGATATGTGAATTTGGCAAGCGTTCCTGGGTGGCACATATGATTTGCATTCCTCTATTAAGGAGCTCTAGTAGCAAAGTGGTTATGAATCGGGCTGCTAACCTCAAGGTCGGCAGTTTGAAACTACCAGCTGTTCTGTGGGAGAAAGATGAGGCTTTCTGCTCCCGTAAAGATTTGCAGCCTCGGAAACCCTGTACAGGGTCACTATGAGTCGGAACCGACTCCATGGTACTTTACAACAACAGCAACAACTAAGCGTCCTGGTGTGGCGCTGTGGGTTAATGTGCTGGCCTGCAAAGTCTTTTGAACCGCAAGGTCAGTGGTTCAAGCTCACCAGCCGCTCCTCGGAAACCCTATACAGGGTTGCTAGTGGTCAGAACAGACTTGAAGACACTTAACAAAGACAACAATAACAACTGAACAAAAGTGGTGTTGTGGGATAAGCACTGGACCTCAAGGTTGGTTTGAACCACAAAGTTGGTGGTTCAAACTCACCAGTGCTCCTCGGACACCCTATGTTGTTGTTGTTGTTGTTGTTAAGTGCCATCGAGTCGGTTCTGACCCATAGCGACCCTGAATAGGGTTTCCGAGGCTGTAAATCTTTACGGGAGCAGATCGCCTCATCTTTCTCCCGCGGAGCAGCTGGTAGTTTCGAACTGCTGACCTTCCGGTTCGCAGCCCGATTTGTAACCACTACGCTACCAGAGACACCCTATAGAGGGTCATTATGAGTCAGAACTGATTTGATGGCACTTAACAACAACAATAACCAAACAAAATGTTCAAATCCACTGACACGTCTGTAAAGATCACAGCCAGTTCTATGTTGTAACACATGAAGTCGTCATGAATCAGAATCGACATGACAGTTATTTTATTCGATTTAAGATCCATGTTGGGAGAAATGCAGCCAGAGTGCTCCTTGGAGGCCAGGATGGCCAAACTTCGTCTCTCATACTTTAGACACATTGTCAGGAGGGAGCAGTCACTGGAGAAGGATATGTTTGGCAAGGTGAAGGGTCAGAAAAAAGAGAACGACCCCCAA
>NW_006409032.1:629775-648259 GCF_000296735.1 Chrysochloris asiatica | reverse complement strand
TCTGTTCAGTAAAATAATGATGACTTCTATCCTGAGGAAAAAAATGAAGAGTCCTTTTGTTTATTGTGGGAAGACAGACTCGGGGGAGGGAGGTTTTCTCAGTTATCCTGGTGACAGAGAGTGGAGTCTGCCTGGGTGGCGGGGGGCTCTGGACTGGGAAGAGATGGAAGGAGACACATGGGACATAGGGGGTGTACAGGGCTGAACATTGTTGTTAGGTGCCATTGGGTGGGTTCAAACTGACACTGACTACGCACAACAGAACAAAATACAGCATGTTCCTGGTGCAACCTCACAATTGTTAAGTTTGAGCCCATGATTGCTGCCACCATCAGACCATCTTGTTGGGGGTCTTCCTTTTTTTCTCAGACCCTTCACCTTACCAAACATGATATCCTTCTCCAGTGACTGGTCCCTCCCGACAATATTGCCGAAGTATGAGAGTTGATGTTTGGCCATCTTAGTCTCCAAGGAGCACTCTCACTTCTTCCAAAACGGATCTGTTGGTTCCTTTGGCAGTCCACGGCACTTCCAATATTCTCCTCTATCGCCATAACTCAAAAGCAAGGTCTAACTTAGACCTTGGCTACCTAAAATGGGAGGACAATAGCTATAAAGGTACAAAGTGACTGGCTTACACGTTTACAAAAGGGAGTTTAGTTTCAGAGCGTGGGGAGGAAGGCAGAATCCCCGCTGAATAGTTTTTTATCGTGTCTAGATGGGTCTGGTGACAGGAGATGGGGATAGGATTCTTTTAATTCAATAGTAATTGTTATCATGAATAATTGCGACTATCACAAGTGTAGAGGTAGAAGTTTTGTTACAAAAAGGGGAGAGTAGTTAATCTTATAACCCAGGAATAGAAGACTCTAAGACCATCAAGGGAGAAGAGCACGAGCAGAATGTGGGACCTTATCCAGAGAAGCAGTGACACCAGAGATGGAGGCAGAGATGGGGACATGGAGAGAAGGAGCAGCTGAGGACTCTAGATTCATGGAAAGAGAAAGGCTGTGTGCTGGTGGCCAGAAGGCAGGCTCACAGAATGTGTCCTTTGATTACTTAAATGATGATCTATTCCTGCGTGCTTTTGTGTACATCAAAACAAAACAAAAACAGGGAATAGAAGCAAATACTGTTAAATGATGATGCATGGAGGGGATTGTAATCATTGCAATGAAATGAAATATGATAGGATGAGTGTAAAACCAATGTTTTCCCATGTAAACTATAAACTATCACTCAATTCACAATAAAAGCTTAAAAAAAAAAAAAGTCACAAACATGGAGGGGTTAAAAAAAGAGGGGGATTGACTCAAGAGCCACCCTAATTCTATCTATTACATCTGGCCTCATTAGTACCATAGACATGAAGGGTGATAACACAGTGGCTAATTACATCAGATTTGAGCCAATCACATCAGATTACACCATGGGGGTGACTGCATCATATTAGATCTCATCCTGGAGGTGATAACTACATTTAGCTGCTACACCACTAAGAATCCTGGCCCAACCGGTTGACACAAAACCTTAGATATCACATCTTTGTGGATGTAATTGTTAAGGTTAAAATGAAGCCATACTGACTTAGGGTGGTTTCCCAAATCCATTGAGTGGTGGTCTAACAAGGAGGTCATGTGACGACATAGACACACACAGGGGAGAAGCCATGAGGCGACAGAGGCAGAGATCAGAAGGGTACGTGGCAAAGTCAAGGAACAAGGATGGCCAGAAATCAACAGAAACAGGAAGAAGCGAAGGAGGATGCTTCCTTAGAGCCTTCAAAGATCATGTGATGATTCTGACTTTGGATTTCAGCCTGCAGAACTGTGAGACAGTACATTTCTGTTGTCTTAGGACACACACAGTGTGGCGCTTTACAATGGGGGTTCTAGGAGACTAATATGGAAAGGGGGCATGTGAAGGGAGAGGAAAGGAATAAGCAGGTGTTGAGTTCTGTGGCTGGGTGGTTGGGTGGATGGTGGGGCTGCCCCTGTAATGGGGACTCAGGAGAGGAAGAGATTTGGAAGATGATGTTGTGGTCTGTCTGGAATTTGCTGAGGGCCTTGTGGGATGTATGGGGGAAATGGATGGTCAGGGATGACAGCTATAAAAACTCCTGCATAGAGGAAGATAGAGGATCCTGTGTGACCTTGGAGAATTCCCTCAACCTCTCTGGGCCCCATGTGATCATACTGGGAATTGGTAGCAGGGAAACAGAAGGAAGATAGAAGTGGCAAAGGCCAGCAAAGAAATGACTACAGGACCCAAGGGAATGGACCCAAGATGGCCAAACTTCGTCTCTCATACTTCGGCAGTATTGTCAGGAGGGACCAGTCGCTGGAGAAGTACATCATGTTTGGTAAGGTGGAGGGTCAGAGAAAAACAGGAAGACCCCAACAAGATGGTCTGATGGTGGCAGCAACCATGGGCTCAAACTTAACAATTGTGACGTTGCAGCAGTACAGTGTGAAGTCGTGGATGGGAGCCGAGCCCATGGGCACCCAACATCTATTTGTGTCAGGCTATGGGAACACAAGAAAGATCAAAAGCTCTGACTTGGGGACTTCTACACTATGGATAAGAGACGGCAAATGACTAGATAAATAAGCAAAACACTAGTTATAGGGTCTTCACTGTTGGTTGAGTGTTAGAATTCTCACCCATAATGGGGAGACCTAGAGTCAATTCCCAGTTAATGTATTTCATGCACCCCCACTGCCCATCTGTCATTAAAGGCTGTGTGCTGCTCAACACATTTCAGTGGAGCTCCTAGTCTAAGATAGACTAGGAAGAAATGCCTGGAGATCTAGTTCCAAAAAATCAGCCAGTGAGTACACTATGGATCACTACAATCCTATCCACACCGATTGTGAGGATGATGCAGTACTGGGCAGTGTGTCATTCTGTTGTTTGTGGGGTTGCCAGGAGTGAGGGCCCGACTCCACAGCAGCTAACAAGAACAGGAGCTTGAGGGAGGAGACTAACTTCTTAATGGGTAGGAAATCCTCTTGAGACAGTGTTTCAAACTAGAAACTGACAAAACATTGTGTGTGTTAATTAAATCAAATAACCCCCCCCCAAAAAAAATAAACAACCCAGATGTATTACTGTAAACAAAACAAAAATCCTCACCACTGGACCAATAAACAACATTCTTATCAACGGAGAAAAGATTGAAGTTATCAAGGACTTCATTCTTCTTGGATCAACTATCAACACTCATGGAAGCAGCAGTCAAGAAATCAAACCACGTATTGCATTAGGCAAATCTGCTGCACAAGACCTTTTTAAAGTGTTGAAGAGCAAAGATGTCAGCTTGAAGACTAAGGTGCGCCTGACCCAAGCCATGGTATTTTCAATAACCTCATATGCATGTGAAAGCTGGACAGTGAATAAGGAAGACCTTAGAAGAATTGATGCTTTTGAGTTATGGTGTTGGAGGAGAATATTGAAAGTGCCATGGGCTGCCAAAAGAACCAACAGATCTGTGTTGTAAGAAGTACAGGCACAATGTTCCTTGGAGGCCAAGATGGCCAAACTTTGTGTCTCATGCTTCAGACATATTGTCAGGAGGGACCAGTCACTGGAGAAGGATATCATGTTTGGTAAGGTCAGAGAAAAAGAGGAAGAACCCCAGCGGGATGGATTGGCAAAGTGACCGCATCAATGGGCTCAAGTGTGGCAACAATAGTCAGGTTGGCCCAGGATCGGGCAGTGTTCCGTTCTGCTGTGCATAAGGTGCTATGAGTTGGTACCAATTTGATGACACCTAACAGCAACATTACCTTTAGGTCAATTCAGGTTCAAAGTAAGTCTATATGTTAACGTACCACTGTATGCCATTGGTTGTCATCTTTACCCAGGTGCTCATCAGAAATATTATACAGGGTCGCTATGAGTCGGAACCAACTCGATGGCACTTAACAACAGCAACAAGCTTTACTGAAATAGACCAGTGGACCTTTCTTTTGAAGTACCACTGTGTAGATTTGAACTGCTCTTTTAGGCTAGTAGCCCAGGGCAAACAGTTTGCACCAGTCAGGAACCCTGTGAATGTACATTTAAAAATATACAATTTTGGTATGTAAATTTAACCTCAAAAGAAAAGAAAGAAAAATGGGCATGTCTGTTACCCTTAATAAGGATTTGTGCCCTACAAGAGAGGCATCAATTCACCAACTCAAAGTTAGATTGAAAAAGAGAAGTTTTATTAGAAGGTGGCACCAGTGGGGATTTTGACAGCAAGACAGGCTGTCTTAGTGGAATTTCAACTGTGATCAAAACACAGAGTTTAAGATGCATTTACACCAAAATGCACCCTCTGGGGCGTCACATACTTTTCCAGGCGCTTTACATTACTCAAGTCACAAGATAATCACAAGATGTCAACGCGGATGATGACAATCAGATAAAGCAAGAGTAGCATTTGTGACGCACAAGTGTGCAATCTTTTTAAATGTACTAACGACCCTCCAGGCGGTATCGCCCAGGCAACTGCGCACAATACACTTGTCTTTGAGAAATACAAAAAAAGTCATAAAAATTCCAGTGTCTAGGGTGAGGAACAAGAGAAACAGAGCGGAGAGTTGGGTAACTTACAAGTATGGAATCAAGTTAGATTGTTGTTGTTGGTGGTGATATGTGGGGGAGTCGGTTCTCCATCATAGCAACCCTCTGGTAGGTTTGTTGTTTGTTATGTGCCGTGGAGTCGGTTCCGACTCATAGCGACCCTGTGCAGGGTTTCCCAGGCTGTAGGTTTGGAGGCTGTAAATCTTGATGGGAGCAGAAAGCCTCTTCTTTCTCCCACATAACTGCCGGTAGATTCGAAAAGCAGCCCAACTTCTAACCCACTACACTACCAGATGGATTGGCCAAGTGGCAGCATGGATGGGCTCAAGCGTGGCAACAGTAGCGAGGTTGGTCCAGGATGGGGCAGTGTTTCATTCTGCTGTGCATAAGGTCGCTATGAGTCCGTATCAATTCCATGGCACCTAACAACACCACCACCACTGCCAGAGTTGCCTTAAATTAGATTAATGCTCGATAATAATAGTCCTTTAGGTAGTTACATGTTAATTTATTTAAAACTTTTGTTGGCTTTTGGAAGAGGCAATCCAAATACAAGCACAATTATAAAATACTCAAAAGCTCCAAGAGCACAAAGGTGAAAATCAAATCTCTTCTTCCCAGTCACCTAGTACTGCAGAACAACAACTTGTTTTTTTTTTTTTAAGAAATATTCGATGCATTCTCTTAACTTTTTGAAGAATAATACATGTTCATAATAGTAAAAATAGAAAATGCCACCAAGCTTGGGAAAAAAACCATCCCTCTTTGAACCACAGCTACCAGATTGGTGTTTTTGGAATACTTTTGTGTGGGCAGTTGAAAAGACAAGCGCCGAGGGGCAGCGGCGAATTCAATGACTTGGGAGCCACAGGCCCGGGAAGCGACACGTGGGCGCCTGGAGTCCACACTCGCCGGTTCTCCTCGCTGCAAACAAAGCGCCAGCACTGTGACAAAGGGCGGCTTCCACGCCTGCGTAGAGCGCGCGCTGGCCCTCCGAACGTTCTCCGGGAGCGCAGCCCCGCCCGCTGGCGCGCCGCGCTGACGTCACGGCGGAGTTGCCATGGCGTCGCTGAGCGGCCTGGCGTCGGCGCTGGAGTCTTACAGGGGCCGGGACCGCCTGGTGAGGCTGGGACCCGACGGGCTCGGGCCGGAGGGGGGCGACTTCTGGCCGTCGTCCGTCCCGCTGTGCGGAAACCCGCTTAGCGGAAGTCGCGGCGGAGCGGCACCGGAGGTCTTGGCATTCAGTCAAAAGTCAGAGTCGGAAGAAACAGGCCCAGATAAGAGGCAGAGTCACCATCGCTGAGGCCCTGTTCAAGCTGGGCTCAGTCCCCGTCCCCTAGTGTTGGTTATGTGGATTGTGTCAATCAGCGCAACCAGTCTGAACATTTTACATACCACTGACATTTATGATCTGACCTGGGTTGTCCGGAAGTCTTATGTAGGGATTCAGGATTCTGCAGGACTTTCCAAGCCAAATCCCCGATAGTTCGGCATTTAGGTTGTACCATGTACCATGGCTACACCCCTGCCTGTAGCTGGCTTGTTCATCTACGGTGAGTGCCAAGCAAATCCCCTGTAGATTTATATTCTAACCACATATAATACTTGGGTCCTCCCAGCCAACCTATCCAGGCTGGACATTTTAAATACCAACCAAACCCTGGGATTGGACATTTAGGAGCTGACCAGGCCCCTGTAGTCGGTCATTGTGTTGTCCTGTAGACCCAGGGGAATTTAGGTTGCCCATTATCTGGACATTTAGGTTCCAAACAATCCCCTCTGTTTGGGCACTTGGATTGTCCCATCTGGGCCCTTGAGGTTAGACTCAGGTTGTCCTGACCAGTTCTCTGCAGGTGGTGGTGATGTGCCGTGGAGTCGCTTCTGACTCATAGCGACCCTGTACAGGTAAACATTGAAATTGTATCCCAGAATGCACCTTGCTGGGCTTTCAGGTGCCAAAGAAATCCCCCTCTGACTGGGTGTTTGGATTTAAATTGAGCATTTAAATTGCAGTGTTTTGCCATTACGAAGGGGCTGAAAAGGAATTCCAAATAAAAATAATATATAGAGCAACAGGAAAAAGCAATTTCTGAAAAACGGATGAGAGCTTTACAGATACAACCCTAATGTAGTCTTCAATGCTCCAAAGCAACTGCTTTCATTGGGTTCTCTGAGTTCAGGCCAGATCACTGGCTCCCTAGCCCCCAGCCTGGCTTTGGTCCAGCTAAAAATAACAGTTACCATCAAGCTGATTCCAAATCATGCTGACGTCATGTGTGTCAGAGTAGACTGGTACTCTACAGGATTTGTACAAGGACTGGTTTTTTTGGATGTAGATCACCAGGCCTTTCTCCTGAGGTGCCCCTGGGTAGACTCAAACCTACATCGTTTGTTAACCCAGCAGGTTAACTGTTTGCATCACCCAGCGACTACCTAAGTAGATGTAAGTGTGTACATTTCAGCCTAGTCCTCCTGCCTGCTGGAGGAAGGAGGACCCAGAAGGTAGAAAATGGGGGTTTTGTTTTCTTGGCCCTTTCACATCTGTCTCTAAAGGCCGTATCCTCTGATGACATGAGCCAGAACTCCTGAGACTCTGGATGGTGCCCTTTATGATTGGGATGATGATTTGTCCCACTTCCTGGTGTCTTTTTAAACCTTCAGCTTTTATTGAAAGTATGTTGATCTAGAATCTTCTGTGTGCTTGATCTCATGGGGCCAGGTCAGGGTGATCCAGCCCAGGCAAGAAGCAGTCTCTTGTTGACTCTCTCTGGTTTCCTGCAGATCCGAACACTGGGGTACTGTTGCCAGTTGGTCGGCGGGATCTTGGTGGAACAATGCCCTGCCAGGTCAGATGTGGGGACACGCCTGCTGGCGGTATCTGCCCAGCTCAGCCACTGCAGGACCGTCCTGCGACTCTTTGACGACCTGGCCATGTTTGTCTACACTAAGCAGTATGGCTTGGGGGCAGAGGTAATGGGGTCTCATGAAACTGCGGTGTGTGTGGGGGGTGCAGGTCTCAGGAAGCCTGGGGCTGTGTGCCTCCATCTGCATTTGATGAACTTGTCCCAAAATGCTCCCTGTGTGAGAGTTATTTTAATTTTTTCTTTTTTTGAGATGATCAGATATTCTCGTTTTATTTTTAAATGGGGAAAAAAAAAAGATAGGAAATACATTTCAACTTCTAAGGTTCAAAGAGTACCTCCTTCCCTGGTCTTCCAGACCCTCAGCTTCCCCCCTCAGAGACAGCCACTGGGGTCGGTTTCTGTGTCTTGTTGAGAGAGAGATTTCTTATAGCTACACAGCAAATAAACTTTTGCTGTTGAGCCAATTTTGACTCATAGTGACTCCATGTGACAGAGAATTGAACTACTTCATAGGGATCTCTCTCTTTTAAAATTTTTTATTGAGCAGAAAAAAAAGGAAAAGCAAACTGTGTGTGTGTGAATTTGGCTAAGGTTTACATAGCCGATCAGTTTTCCATTCCACAATTCAGACACATGTTGTTTCATGCCATTGACTGCAGTCCTCACAATGTAACATCACTCATCCCACCTCCTCCCTGGGGTTCCTGTCTCCATCCTTCCTTCTTTTCTATCTCCTCCTGCCTCCTGAGCTCTGTTAGTGGACCACGGCTGCCCTTTTGAGCTCCAGTGGTTGGTAACTATAAGAAGTGCTTTATCTCTTGGTCCGATTGTTCACCTCAGGTTGTTATTGGTGTTAAGTGCCACTGAGTTGGTTCCAGCTCGTGCTAACCCTGTATAGAGTTTCCAAGGAGCGGCTGGTGGGTTTGAACCACTGACATTGTGCTTGTCAGTCCAGTGCTTCTCCTACAGTGCCATACCCAGAGTCCTTCTAGACCTCTCTGTTGTTAAGGTTAAAGTTGAGCCACTTCCAGGCTTAAAGGGTGTTTAGTTTGGTCACAGTCTCTATCTGATCCATAAGCCTAATCTTCTTTTTTTTTTTGAAGTGTTTTATTGTGAATTATGTGATAGTTTACATGAGAGAACATTAGCTTTACATTCATCCTATTTATCATTTCATTGCCATGGTTACATTCCCCTCCATGCATCATCAACCAACCAAAGGGTATACCCTGCAAGCCTGCCCACCCCCACCCCTACCCCCCCGTCAGCACACAGCCCCTCTCCCTCTCTGGGTCTAAAGTCCCCAGCCACTCCATCTCTCCACATCATCATCTCTGCCTCCATCTCTGGTGTCACTGTTTCTCTGAGTAGGGTCCCACACTCGGCTTTTCTCCTTTGATGGTCCCAGGGTCCTCTGCTCCTGGATTGCAAAGTCAATCACTCCCCTCCTTTTGCTACAAAACATCCACCTTTACGTTTCTAACCCTCACAGTTAGTCCTGATAGCAATTATTCACAATCGTACTACATGAGTGCTATCCCCGTCTCCTTTCATCAGCCCCACCCAGACAGATTGGATACTATTCAGTGGAGATTCTACCATCCTCCACACCCTCTGGATCTAGGCTCCCTCTTGAAAACTTGTAAGCCAGTCACTTCGTGCCTTTGGTCTTTTTTATGCTTTTGCATTTGGGTCCACATTTTTTCTGTCACTCTTTCCAGAATCCTTTCTGTGAAGCCTTTCAGAATGGTAGGCAGTAGTAGCCGGGCACCATCTAGTTCTTCTGGTCTCAGGGTTATGCACGCTGAGGTCCATGTGGTCTATCCTTTGGACTAATTGTGTCCTTGCATCGTTTGCTTTATTCACTTATCTTTGCCCTAGGCGGGAAAAGACCACGAGTTGCATCTTAGATGGCTGCTCACAAGCTTTGAAGGCCCTAGTTGCTACTCATCAAAGTAGAACGTTGTCTTTGAGGACTGTGTTATTCCATCTGACCATCTGACCTTGATGTTCCCTGAGACTATGATCTTGGGTGACTTATCCCCTCAAGGTGTTTGGTTATGGCTAAAAAGTTTTCATAGGGTTCTCTTGACTGTAATCTTTTTGGAAGCAGATTGCCAGACCTTTCTTCCATAGCACCCCTGAGAGGGTTCAAAGTGTCAGCTGTCAAGTGTAAACCATTTACACACCCAGGGACCTTACACATATAATTTATGTAAGTTGTTGAGTGTTACTTACACTCTTCTGCCACTTGCTTCTTGAAGATCATCCCTTATCGGTTTAAAAAGTGCCGCTTCCTGCCTTCTGGCCATGTGGCTGTTTTTAGTTGCTGTCAACTTGGTGCCAACTCATGATGACCCCACGTACAAAAGAACAGTACATTGCACAGGCCCGCGCCATCTTGTCAATCCTTGTTCTGTGTGAGTCGCTGGTTGCAGCTGCTGTGGATTTTGAGCATTTTCTCACCTAGGGGTCATTTTCTAGCATGGCATTGCACAGAACTCTGTTGTAGTCCATAGCGTTTTCGTTGCTGATTTTTGGAAGTAGATCACCAGGACTTTCTTCCTGGTCTGTCTTAGTCTGGGAACACCACTGAAACCTGTCTTCCATGGGTGACCTTGCTGGTATTTTGAAATACTGGTAGCATAGCTTCCAGCAACATGGTCACACAGCACAGTCCCACCAAGGGACAAATGGGTGGTAGTGTCTGCTGTGTAGATGGGCTAGGGATTATGTAACCAGTTGATGGCATGGGGATTATTTGTCTTATTTTGCTGTACCCCAGACCTGGGGTTCTCACCTGCCCGGGGATGGTGATCTTGTCCTTGGGGACGTTTCTCCAGAGGCTGACCTGGGAGGGTGCTCTGGGTCAGCCCCGCTGAGGCACACTCTCCCCAGCTGCCGTCCCAGGGGTCTCCTCTCTGAGCCCCTCCCTACTCAGATCCCCCCCAGCTCACCGCCAGGCCGAGCCGCCGAGATCGCCTATATCTCCCTGGACTTGTCTCCCCATTTCTCCTCCTTGTCATGCTGCTTGTCTGACTGGAGCACTTCCGTTCATCTCCAGAGACCTCCCTCCCTCCCTCCGCACCCGACACACCTCTCTCCTCTGTCAAGGGGCCCAGAGTCCCTCCTGATGTCTGCAGACATTTTATTGTCACAACAGTGCGACTGGCATCAAGAGGATGCTGCTCAGCACCCCCCAGTGCACAGGATGCCCCACCCCAGAAGGATCCGGCTCAGTGTCCTCAGAGCTGAGGGGGAGGGGTGAGTTCTGCAGGATGAAGTCCAAGGTCCTGGCTTGGCTGCTGGTGGACATCTCTCCTGGTCCTCCGTTGAGGTCAGATTAGTACAGGGCTTTGAACCCATTGAAATTGCTGTGGTAACAAGGGCCGCGTATACGCTGCATAGCAGTCAGATTTGTTGCCCACTAGACTAACCACAAAGGAGCTCTGGTAGCGTAGTGGTTACGAATCAGGCTGTGAACCACAAGGTCAGCAGTTCGAAACTACTAGCTGCTCCGTGGGAGAAAGATGAGGCTTTCTGCTCCTGTAAAGATTTATAGCCTCGGAAACCCTGTTCAGAGTCATTATGGGTCGGAACCGACTCGACAGCACTAAACAACAACAAAAGACTAACCACAAGGCCAGCAGTTCAAACCCACCAGGCGCTTGTCACTATGAGTCAGAACCGACTTGGTGGCATGTAACTGCAACAAGAAGTCTTTCAAATCGAGTAGGAAACAAACAGAGGAGCCCTGGTGACTTGGTGGGTTAAGCTGATGGCTGTTAACCACAGGTCAGCGGTTCAAACCTGCTCCCTTAAGGAACGACAGCCTTGGAAACCCCAGGGAGCAGCCTCTGTCATGAAGGATCGCGCTGAGTCAGAATTCACTCGGTGACAGTGGATTTCGGGGTTTAGCAAACAGACACTGGTGTCCGGTTCAAAGATGGCGGCGGACCTAAGTCCTGCCACGAGTTCAGGCTCCCACCTTGGGCTCCGGAAACTTCCAGGAGAAAGGGCTGTGGTAGGACTTTTATTACACAGCTTGGTTGGAAGGACTCTGGAGATGAACACACGTTCACCGTGGCACCATCAGCTGCAACCTTCCAATGTTCATCGCTATTAAACGCTAAGGCAACCCTTGTTTACAACGGCAATTCCTGCAGCTCTGCTGCCCGTTGGAAGCCCTGGATCATGCACGCGCCAGTGGCTCAGAAAGCCCGGGTCAGAGTGCAAAGGGTAACCGCAGGGCGACCTGGCAGATGGTCACTGGTCAGTCCTTCTCTTCAAACTTACAGCAGCCAGGTCTGTGCCCTCTAGGGTTTCCTCTGAGCCCCTCGCTGCTGCCGCTTTCCCACCCACTGCCACCGAGAGCCCTTGGCTTCTGCGAAAGGCCCTCGAGTCCCTCTTGATCAGAATGAGTGAGAGCCCACGTCTGTCTATACCCTCCTCCCCCAGCGTATGGGCTCTGTGACATCTCAGGACACATGGGCACAATGAACACACTGGGCTTGGGGTCCCCGTCCTCAGGGAGGTGTGGAAATGTGCCAGAATGCCCCTGAAGGGCCTGAGCAACATGGGGGAGCAGGAGGGGCTGGGAAGTATCACCAAGCGCTGGTGGGTCCAGAGGGTTCTGGGAAGAAGAGCACCGAGGGCTGTGCTGGCAGTGAGGTGGGGGCAGGGAGGGGAGGGTGCTGTTGGGGTGCTCACTGTGGGCATGGTGACCCCTCTCTGACACCACCCCCAGGTTCTGCAGGGGTTCCCTCTCCACCCCTCTCAGGTCTGGTTCCAGGTAGTGGAGAACTGGTTCTGGGGCACTGGCAGCTCTGAAGCTGTGAGTCTCTGGGTGCTGGAGTCTCCTGGGAACTTCCAAACCTCCCAGTGCTGGGGCCCCTCCCACACCACGGGAGTCTGAATCTTGATAGTGGGGAAGGGGGGATGTCCCAGCAGCCAGTCTCTCCAAGGGTGGGATTCCATGTGCAGCTAGCTATGCTGAGCCTCTACCTTGATGGGCACGGAGCACCACATTGCATGAGCCCAGCCCAGCCTCCTGTTTCCTCGGTAGAGGTCCACCATGGGCCCGGGTCCTTGGGGGCCAGCCTGCCTACTGCCCTTGCCCCTGAAGCCATGCCCCCAGAACCCTTAGCTAGGGCGGTAACTCTCAAAGAGACTTGGATCCCAGTGACTGCCTCTGAGAAGGAAAGGTGGGCATTTGTCATGGTTCTGGCCAGCTTGGCTCAGGTCCAGCTGGGTCAACTCCTGTCCTGCAGGAGGAGGACATTTTTGTCCGCTGGGTGTCTGTTCTGGGCAACCTGGCCGACCAGCTCTACTACCCCTGCGAGCACGTTGCCTGGGCTGCTGATGCCAAGATCCTCCACGTGGACGCTGCCCGCTGGTGGGCACTGAGCACAGCTTTCTGGGGCCTCTCCCTGCTCCTGGGCATTGCCAGGTAAGTGGGGCTGCCGGGGACTTGGTGGGGACTGCGTCTGCAGGTGGGGTCCTCACGGGACCCTGCCATATGACTCCCTGTGGCTGCTGTAATGTGGCACACGTTTACTGTCTCCCGGTTCCAGAACCCAGCCACCCCACCCAACATGGCTTTCTGGGTTCAAGTCAAGGAGCCGGCTGGCCTTGTCCAGCTTTTAGTAGCTGCCCACATTCC
Organism: Chrysochloris asiatica; assembly: GCF_000296735.1. Classification (NCBI taxonomy): domain Eukaryota; kingdom Metazoa; phylum Chordata; class Mammalia; order Afrosoricida; family Chrysochloridae; genus Chrysochloris; species Chrysochloris asiatica. The sequence goes on along the minus strand of NW_006409032.1, from coordinate 635,161 downwards.
TTGGCTCGTGGCTTCCTCCTTTTACGCGCATCCCTGCGGTCTCTTCTTCCCTTGTTACACTTCCTCTTCTGGCCTTCCGCCTCCCTCTGTGATGACAGGCTGTCTGGATGCTTCAGGTTCACCTGTCATCCCAAGGGCCTAATTTATCTCCATCTGCAGAGGCCCTCTGCTCTGGCAGGCAGTACATTCACAGGTTTTGGGCATGAGGACGTGGACATCTTTGGGAAGGAGCATTGTCTTGTCTACCACACCCAGGAAGAAGAAGGCACTCGAGGGCTTGGAGAGAAGTGGTCAGCGTGGCAGCTTAGACCCAGGTCCTCTGTCCTGCCTGTGCTGGCATCAGGAGATGTCCCCAAATCAAACAGCCAGAGCTTCCTGATGGCCTCATGCTCTGGAAGACACCTGGTTCTGTCCACACCTTCTCCTCTTGGCCACCTTGCTGAGTCTGTTCTCTGAGTCCCCTGTCCCAGCGAACACAGAAGGGGCAGGTCCCCGAGTCCCGTGTGAGAGGGCAGCGAGGATCTCTGCTCCGTGAAGGCAGGCGAGGTGGCACTGTGGGCCCTGCCATACCTGGTGGTGGGGGTGGCCCAGGTCTGCTGTCCCTTGTCCCTGGGCCAGAGATATGTTCTGTTTCTATGTTTTGAGCATCCCTCCTTTACGAGGTGATGTCAAAAAGTTCATGGAAAAATGGATTGCAAAGAGAATGGAATTTTTTCATGACCTTTTCGATGCCCCCCTGTATTATTGCTGCTATTAGCTGCCTTCGAGTGGGGCCCGACCCATGGTGAGGCAGTGAATGCACCACAGATGAGAGTGTCTGGGCAGACCTCTGTGATCTATAGGGTTTCCATGGGCCGATTGGTTAAAGTAGATCTCCAGGTCTTTCTAGTCTGTCTTAGTCTGAAAGCTCACCATCACAGCAACACACAAGTGTCCACTGACAGGTGTTTGATGGCTGCAAATAAGGTACATGGGCCAGGAATCGAACCCAGGTCTCCCAGATGGAAAGCAAGAATTCTACCACTGAAATAGCAGCGCTCGCCTTGTTAGGTACCATCGATCAAATTGGTGGTTCATAGTGTCTTCATGCAGTAGTACAAGAAGAGCCTGCCCGGTCCTGAGCCATCGTCCTGTGACATCTGGTAGACATCCATCGTCCTGTGACATCTGGTAGACAGCCATCATCCTGTGACATCTGGTAGACAGCCATCATCCTGTGACATCTGGTAGACAGCCATCCACTGCCATCCAGTTGATTCCAATGCATGGTGACTCAGTATGACAGAATAGAAGTGCTCCTCACAGCAACCTCATCGTTGTCCTATGGAGTGGCTGGTGGGTTTGAACCACCAACCTTGTGGTTAGCAGCCCAATGTCTAACTCACTGCACCACTAGGGCTCCTCATAACTGGTTGTTGTTAAGTGCCATCGAGTCAGTTCTGACCCATAACAACCCTATATAGGGTTTCCAAGGAGTGACTGGTGAGCTTGAACCGCTGACCTTGCAGTCCAAACAGCTTTGCAGTCTGGCACATTAACCCACACCAGGACTCCTCATAACTGGTAGGGGTGGTATAAATGGTTTTGGGTTCAGCCAACCAGAAGGTTGGAAGTTTGAGTTCACTCAGAGGCTCCTCTGAAGAAAGGCCTGGTGATCTGCTGGAAGATCAGCTCCGGAAACCCCATGGAGCACAGTGGTGCTCTGACACCCATGAGACCACCACCAGTGGGAGTGGAGTCCCCAGTGACTGGGAGTTAGGTGTTCTTTCCTGAAGTCATGATGTGGGGAAGAAACCCAAGTGTGTTACAGCTGCAGAACTGGGGTCTGTCAGGCAGCAGCAGGCCGGACACATTGTGGCTGAGAACTGCATGGAGGGAGTCCTCTCTGCGCAAGTGTTCTCGGTGTGAGTTGGAGCAGGTATGGCCCCGGCTGGGGCTGTTCTGCACAGCTGAGGCTGTTTGGCCCATCTCTCAGTACCTTCTTCATCACATCAGCCTTTGAAAGAGCAGTCGAGCAGAGTTCACACTTCTTCCTGGTGATGAAGCTTCCTCTTCCTGTCGCACCGCTGTCTTCACCCCTTAGCAAAGCCCCTCACTGTTTCTGCAGCACCTGCTGGGTTGCCCTGTGTCCCGGACCCCATGAGAATATGTCACCTGGCTGGGTCCACGGATGGGCCCTGGTACTTCCAGTTGGGATGTCTTCCAGCTGGTGGATTCATGTTTTGGCTGGACCGGGGCCATATCCACAGTGTGTGTGTCTATGGGTCTGTATGGGTTTGTGTGTTGGTGTGTATCGGGGTGAGTCTGTACCGGTCACGGAGGCCATTTGTCAGCACTGGGTGGTCTTGGTTCAGCGTGGAGGGACGGTGAGGCAGGTGGGCCTGGTGGTCACAGTGGAAGCAGCAGATACCCCTCTATCTGGCACGTGGGGTCTGCATTTGTGATGAGGCCCTGGCCCTGGGCCTCTGGGGGATGGTGGAAGTGTGGAGGGTGCTGCATCCTGTTGGCAGGGAGGGGAGGAGTCGCCTGTTGGTGAGCTTGGCAGACCTCCAGGAGATGATGGCCTGCTGCTGTCAAACCCTTGGGGGTGTCCCCTTTGCTCTGTGATGTTGCAGGTCCCTGTGGATGGTGCTGAAGCTGAGGCAGAGACTGAGGAACCCCACAACCACCTTCTCGGGGTACGGTATCTGGTGGTCCCCAGGAGTCAGACGTACTTCCTCTATGCCCTCCCTACCCGACTCCATGGGTCCTCAGGGGAGCTGCCCAGAGCCCCCACGGACAGCCTTGCCACATGCCCAGCCCACAGACTCCAACAGCCCCCAGGTAGTACCTTTTACAGGTGGGGTAAGTGAGGACTTGGGGTGGGCCTTCCCCCCCCCCCCCATACTGCTGCTGCTGCCACTGAGTCAGTTCCACCTTCTAGCAACCCTGTTTAGGGAGCAGAAAGCCTCACCTTCCCCTGCGGAGTGGCTGATGGAGTTTCACTACTGCCTCATGGTTGACAGCCCACACGTACACGACCAGGGAGAAATCTGTATCTCAGCACATTATCACTTGTTCATCCTTGTCACTGGCTCTGGGGTCCCTGGGCTTCCCACAGAGCCACCAGAGTGATGATGACCAGGCCAGACCTTCCCACCAGCCCGCCCCCACCCACCTCCCTACTGACCTTGGAGCACTAGGAGAGGCACTGGGGTCTGGGGATGTGGTGGGAAGATCAGGATAGCACAGTGGCCCCACCCATATAGGGCTTGCTGTCATGTCCTCTCTGGTGTAAGCATGTCCCCTCGCTCCCCACAGGCAGCCGCCCCGGGGCCGGCGGAGGGTCCTGGAGTTGCAGATACAGTCAGAGATGCTGACGCTGCTCAGCAACTTGGCTGACCTGGCCAATGCGGTGCACTGGCTGCCCCCGGGGGTGCTGTGGGCTGGCCACTTCCCGCCGTGGCTGGTGGGTCTCCTGGGCACCGTGTCGTCTGTCCTCAGCCTGTACCAGGCCATGAGGGCTCCCAACAGCCAGGATGACACCACCAGCCCATGACACTTCCGAGGAACCATAGGCAGAACCACCAAGGGCCCTGGACCAGGGTGAGGAGCCTGGAGCACCGTGCAGGCGATGAAGCACAGCACAGAGAAGGCTGGGCGAGCCACACGGAGGGTGGCTGAGCACACCATCCAGGACCCTGGACAGGAGGGGTGGCCGTGGCCTCCACAAGAGGCTTTCGGCAGGAATAAATGAGATCTGAGGGGCTGGTGCCTGGCTCAGCTGTGAGGTCATTGCCACTATGCGTCCCTGCATCCCGCTCCGGGGAACCTCTGTTCTGGGCCAGTGCTTCCAAACCTCTGTGGGGTGGGGAACAGACCGCTTGGAGACTTCAGTGTCCACTTTGCAGAAAATGCACACGGTGTCAAGTGAGTACAGATCTCTCAGAGGCCGGTGGGGAGTGGAGGACGTGGGGGCATCCTGGGCACTGGGAAGGGGCTGGACATCCCAGGGAGCCCTGAGAGGCAGCCATAGCTCCCCCCGAACATGCCCCACCAGCCCTCACCTCCCCCTGCCAATCTGGCTCACCCTAGTGTCTCCCGTGGTGGGGGGCACCTGGCGGGGTGCAGGAAACAAATGTCATGGGGACACGGCACACTCCTCGCTCTCACCAGGTATTCACCGGTCAGGCTCTGACCCCAGGCCTCAAGCTGCCCTATGAGCTTGACCCAGTGACTGACAGACTCGGGTATCCGTGTAGGAGAGGCGTCCATACCTGGGGCCTGTCCACACAACCACTCAGCAACAAGGAACGGGCACTGAAGACTACACACCGTACAGACCCATGTGGGTGAAGTTCTCAAACAACTGGTCCAATCTATGGTGACCTGAAGCAGGAGGGCAGACTCTGGGACGTGTTTGGAGGAGGGTCAGTAAAATGAGGGAGTCAGTAGCTGCCAGTGCACTCCCGTGCCAACAATGACTGAGACAGTGCCCGACCCACCACCCGGCAGCGTTTCATTCTGTTGTACCCCACTCAACAGCAATATTAACACCAAAGGAGCAAGAGTGCCTGCAGGTAGACATGAGGTGGTAATGTGGTCACCAGGGGTCCCATGGGACAGGGGACATGGGGAGCTGAGAAGCAGGGAGTAAATTTTCCAGTGCCCAAGTGAGAGTGCCCTGGCACCACCTTGGTGTTTATAAGAAATTACTATTACGTCTCTTGGCCCCTGGCCCAGGTGAGCGGTTGGCTCCATGCTGGGCAGTGAAGATGTTTTCGGCCCTCCCCTGTTGCCTCCACAGCTAGCCACCTTGGGGTGAGCACAGAGCCCCGTCTATGCCCACTGACGCACCCCAGTCCCCCATTTTTTAAAAAGTTTTTATTGTGAGGTTTACATGGGAGATCATCCCATTGTATTTCATTTCATTGCAATGATTGCTATCCCCTCCATGCATCATTAAATAACCAAAGGGTAAACCACACAGGCCGGCCCCCCTGCCGCCAGCACACAGCCCTTCTCCGTCCCTGAGTCCAGTGTCCCCAGCCGCTCCGTCTGTCTCCATCCCTGCCATCACTGTGTCTCTGGTAGGGTCACGCTCTCCGATCTTCTCACTTGATGGTCCCAGGGACCTCTGCTCCTGGGCTGCAAAATCAATCACTCCCCACCCCCCTTTTGTCAAAAAACATCTACCTCTACATTTCAGACCCTCACAGTCAGTCCTGATGACAATTATTCACTATTGTACCATAAGAGTCTCATCCCCATTTCCTTTCGCCAGCCTGGTCCCAACAGAGTGGAAATCATTCAGTGGTGATTCCACCTTCCCCCGCCCTGTCTGGAACTAGGCTCCCTCTTGAAAGCTTGTAAGCCAGTTATTTCTTGCCTTTATGTTGTTGTTGTT
>NW_006409032.1:612107-629220 GCF_000296735.1 Chrysochloris asiatica | reverse complement strand
ACAGGGTTTCCAAGGCTGCAAATCTTTACGGGAACAGAAAGCCTCATCGTTCTCCTGCAGAACAGCTGGTAGTTTCGAACTGCCGTCTTGAGGTTAGCAGTTCGATTCGTAACCACTACGCTCCCAGAGCTTGTAGTGATACAGAAAAAAGACCTGTCAATCTGCTCCCATAAGAAGCGCAGCCAAACGACCTATGTATGCTCTGATACTGGCCAGGACCCCAAAGCACAATTCTGCGTCCCAGGATAGGTTGATCTGAACTGCAAACTCACCAGCCGGTCCTCCGAAACCCTATACAGGGTCGCTATGACTTCTAGTCGCTTAGAAGTCTTCCTCAACGGCGCTTCACTGCAGCTACTTCCTGTTGGACGCCAGGAAAGGCTCCTAAAGGAGTTGAATTTTTCCGTTGGGAAGGGATCCTGCGCCCCCCGCTGGCTCCTTGTGGAAGTGGTGGAAGTTGGTTGTTTCCAGGTCCTCCTACCAGCCTACTCTGTGGAGTCCACCCCCAAGATCCCACACCTCAGTGAACCCAGGGCTGGTGGCATGGTGGCCACTAGCCACGTGTGGCTCCTAAGCACTGGAAAAGTGACCGACTTGAGCAGAGGTGTGCTGTGTACACACCAACCTCAATCATTTCCATACTGATATGTTGTCCAGGTAGCGTTTTGTTGTAAAGTGCTGACCCATAGCGACCCTGTATAGGGTTTCCGAGAAACAGCTGGTGAGCTTGAACCGCGGGCCTTGCAGTTCAAACGGCTTTGCAGTCTGGCGCATTAACCCACAGCGCCACACCAGGACTCCAGGTACTATTTTGGATATATGAACTTCAATAACTACATTTCCAGTTTTACCTGTACCTCTCGTTACATTTTCAGTCCTCTAGCTAACAGTCCTCATGGCACAGTGGGGTTAAACGTTGGGCTGATAACTGAAAGGTCAGCAGTTCGAATCCACCAGCCAGTCCATGGAAGAAAGATTAGGAAGTCTGCCTTTGTAGAGGTTTAGTCTTGGGAATCCTTTAAATTCGTTCTATCGTGTCCTATATGGTCACTGTGAAACAGCAGTAAGTTTATATTGTTCAGAGAGCCCGGGTGGTCTGTCTGGGTTATGCATGTACTGCTGCCATAGCACACAACCCATAAGGGGGTGGCTTTAAGGAACAGGAATTTATTTTCTGACAGTTGAGACTCAAAGGCAAAAATCAGGTGTGGCTACTGCAGCAGCTGAGGCAACCCTTGGCACTCCTGGGCTTGCAGATGCATCTTCCTCTTCCCTGTGTGTCTGTGTGTCTAGCCTGCTCTTTTTATAACTCAGAAGGGATTTGGTTTATGTACTCATTAGCATAGCAAAAGGCCCCATTCTCAGGTACAGGGCTGGGGAGCCCACATATTTTGGGGGTACACACATCGTTCACTATGAAACACTGGGGGCAAAGTCATGAGTCAGTAACTGGCCTCATAAGTAAACAAAAGACCCTAAAGAATCCCTTCCCACAGGGTCCTGGTGCTCCAATCAGCCCAGACTGCAGTGTGGGGCAGTGTAACAGTTGCTGGGGGGCTGGGGGGCTGAGCCAGGGGTGGGGCATGGGTGTACTTGGCTCTGACAGGACAGGACAGGGAGGTGGTGGTCGCCTCTGCATGGAGTTGGGTATTAATCTCCATGGCTTCAGGACAGGGACCTCATTAGTCAGGGAACTGCAGCCGTCACCTGCTTCAGACTGAGTGTTCTGACAGGGCACCCCTGCCCCACCCAGAAGTGGCTACCCCACCAGCCCTTCATGGGGTCTCCTTCAAGGTTGGCCTGTGGTGTGGTGACTGTTGGGTGGAGGGAGGGTCTGTTGCAGACCTGATGTGGCAGTGGTCATCCCCAGAACCTGCTCGGTACTGCTATCATGTGGCCCCAGCCTGTCATCAGGCACCCCCAGGCCTTGTCATAGCAGTGGGGCATGTGTGGAGGAAGACCTTCCCACCTGCACACACCACCAGCCCACATTTGTACCGGAGGTGATTTCAAAGCAAAAGCCCAAGAGTGTCTCAGGCAGAGCTCCTTCTAGACACTTTTATTGCTAGAATCAAGCCAGAAGTTCGCAGGAGGAAGCTGTCATCATTGTTGTGAAAACCATCCCTTGGTGGACAAAGATCATGGTCACAATAGGCAGAGTGCACAGGTCAACAGAAACGCTAACATTTACTCAACCATGGACTTGACAAATACGATTAGAGTCTACAAGGGCCAGCCGGGGGCCTGGCGGATGAAGGCGTGGGCTCGAGGCCTGGGAACTGCCTCAACTCACTAAGGTTTCAGGGGAGGTCCGAGTCTCTTGGAATGTTTTCTCCATGACCAAACAGGTATGAAAGTCAACTCTAAAGTGCTCCGACACATTTCAGTACAAAAACAGAACAAGGATGGGGAGATGGGTCAAGGGAGCTCTGAGTGGGCAGGTTGCCCCTCAAGCTGGAAGGACATGCTTCCACAGCCCCGACAGGACGGGGGACCTCACAGGAGGGGGGTGGAGAGGTTCTTTGGGGGCCAGGAAGAACCTGGGGACAGGTCAGGGTTGGGAATGCTGCTTTCAGTTCCTTGTCCAAGATGCATGGGAAGCTGACCAGTGTCTGACCCATGGCCCGACATGGCTGCAGACCAGATGGGTCCCCTCCTGGGTCTGACAGAGGGCCAGACCCTCAGGCAAACATTCTCTGATGAGATGAAGCTCTGTGGCATGTTGGTGCTCCACACCCCGACCCCCTCCAGGCCCCTGGGTATGGCAGCTCAGATGGACCTGGCCTCAGGCCTCAGCTGAGTCTCAGGAGGGGCTCTACTCGGGCTCAGAGGAGGCCTCCAAATCCAAGTTTAGGCCAGGCAAGGCTGGGACATGGGCCCCCAACACCCTGACCAATGGATATTTTTTAAAACACCCAGCACCCATGGGCAGGGTGCAGACTGTAGGCTTGGGCCTATCATCCTGGAATTTTGGCCCTAGGGGCAACCCTGGCCCCAGCTGAATGGGCCACTATCCCCAGAAGTGTGTGTTGTGGGCACTTTGGCAAAGCAGCGCCCACCACCTTGATACCACAACAGGGCTAGGCGACACCCGACTTTGAGATCCATGATGCACCCACAATGGGAGGTCTCTGCCAGGAGACAGGGGCTCTCGTGCATCCTCCCGCATGTGTTCCGTTCCTGCTGCCCTGACAGTAACCCGGCATCTCCTGGGGTCGCTGCTCAGACCCCACGGGCCAGGCTGAGTCCCCTCCCCCAGGGCCTGGCCACGGGGGCGACTGAGCGCTGTCAAACAGCTCGTGCTCAGCTTTGGCTCAACCCTTAATGAAACACTTTTCTTTTGAGAAGTAAAGGTGCAGAAAGTTCCGCAGGCACGACGGACTCCCGATGGGAAGAGCCGGGCACACGGGCCGCAGGGCACCAACAGCCGGCCCAGCGGGCAGTTGCCGAGGTGGGGTGCTGCGGGGAGAGCAGGGCCACGGAGGCCCCCAAGGGCAGGAGGATAGGCAGACTGGGGGATGGGGAGCCTCGCCCTTCTAGAAGAAGATGACGTCTTCTCTGCAGGATTCCTCTTCGGTGGGGAGAGGGGTGACGGGCGGCCCAGGGGATAAGGATGCATCCCCCACCGGCCTTGGGGAGACCCGCTCAGGTGGGCAGTCAGCAGGTGCAGGGCTGGGGGGACCAGGCTCTGGAAGAGAGGGGATGCGCAGATTGTCAGCAGTCCTGGAAACTGGGGTGCCCCCCCCCATCGCTGGTTCTGGTCTCACCTAGGGGTGGCACGCTGGGCAGGACAGGGCTTAGTGGGTGGCGGGTACGTGAGGTACTGTCATCCTTTCCCTTGAACTTGCTGAAAAGCATCTGCTGCTTCTTCAGGTCGAAGGAGCCTGGAAGAGGGGAGCGGAGACTGAGGGGGCGTAGACTGGGAGGGCAGAGGCTGAGAGCGGGGTGGAGACTGGGCGGGGCTGAAGCTGAGAGGAGAACGGAAGGTCTCAGGGGAGTGGAGGAGGCTGGGGGGGTGGGTGGAGCCTGAGTGTGGGTCAAACTCCGCCCACTCCACCGGCCACCTGACCAATGAGAACTGACCCAGAGGGTGAGGGGCTTCCCATTCTCAAGGCTGTCTAAAAGCAGAAGAGCAAGTGGTGTGCATATGGGAAGAGCGCTCTTTCGAAGAAAAACGGGCCCTGCGGTGACAGTCCTGGTGCTAAAAACATGTGATGCCCTTCCTCAGATTCTCTGGGGGGCTCGGGGCTGGGCCATGCCATTCTTCAAGGCTCTAGTTGGCTTTTCTCTCTGCCTTGTCCACACATCGTCCCACCGTCTGAGGGTCAAGGCCAGGAAGGCCTTGGCTTCTGGAAGCCGAAATTCCACATAGAGGACGGCCTCACCATGTCAGTCTCTCCAGTGTCCACCTAACCGGCAGCCCATGGCCGGACCCAGTCAGAGGAGGGAAGGGCTGTGGACCACACTTCTGGCTCTGGGGCGTGGAGCAGGGCCGGCCCTGGACTCACCTGAGCTGTCCCAGCGCTGGGAGCCCCTGTTCTTGCTCCCTTTTTCCTTGCTACCCTTGGTGAAGGTGGCCAGCTTGGTGGGGATCTGCTGTTGCACATTTGTCTGCCGCTGGGCCTGGTTGGTGGTGCTGAGCAGCTGGATAGGCACGTCGCTGTCCCGACGGGCCACCTCGGGGCGCTCTGCGTGCTCAGGCCCGGTGCCGGACAGCATTGTGCTCATTCGCACCCCCGGCACTTTGGGCGCCGCCGGCCCTTCCTGTCCATCCCCGTTGTAGCTGGGAGGGTAGCTCAGGGGCTGCGCCTGAAAAATAGACCATTGTCAGGCAGTGCCTGCCGGGACATGGGGTCTTGCTCTTCAAATGACACTAGGGTGGTCTGCCAGCGTTATGGCGCCTCAGCTGTGGAGACACAGACCTCACCCACCTGCCTCCCCCGGTGGCTGTGGGTCACCTGGCCTCTAGTAGGAAGACAGTCCCTGGGTCTGAAGCAGTCGGTCATTCGCCGAAACACATATACTTTTCTTCCACGCACATTCACACGTGTTCATTCACACACACAATCTCCATGCACTCAGACAAGCCCCCACCCCCACCCCCACGCACTTCAGCAGTCCCCTCGGGAGACAATGCCGCCACAGTTGCTGGCGCCACGTTTGGCTTCTTGAGCCTCCGTTGCAGTTCCAGGCGCTCCCGATCCTTCTCCACGGAGCGCTGGGCCTCCCGTAGCCGCTCCAGGTCATGCTGGTAGGCTTGCCGCTGATGCTCCAGCTCGGCGCGCTCGTGGCCCAGCTGTTCCTGTAGCTGCTGCGCCTCGACCTCGCGTTCCTGCAGCCTTGCGGCCGCCAGCTCCAACTCCTCCTGCTGCCGCGCCAGCTCCCGCTCCCGGCGCTGCTGCTCCCGGCGCTGCTGGTCCTGCAGTTTCTGCGCGCCCGCCAGCTCCTCGCGCTGCTTCTCGAAGGCACGCTGCCGCTCCTGCTCCAGCAGCTGGCTCCCCCGTGTCGACTGCTGCTGGAGCCGTAGCTGCTTCTCCTGCTCCTGGATGCTGGCCCGCTGCATCTCCACGAAGCTGTCCTGCCGCGCGATGACCACCTGGGGAAGCGGGCGCCGGGCAGTGGGTGGCGGAAACGCCGGGACAGCCACACCCTCCCTTCCTCAGGCTCCAGCCGAACTCAGCACCCCAATGTCAGCAGCTTCCTGGAACCCTCACCTGGAGACTGAGGAGCAGCTGGGACAGCGTCTGGACCCGCTGGACAAGCTGTGGAGAGAGAGACCAGCTGTTCCCTGTACCCCCATGTGGTGGGTGGTCCTAAGGAGCTGGGGGCTGGGGGGACGAGCACCCACCTCCAATTCCAGGCCACAGGGGCCACCGTCTGCACCTGGTATCTGTGGAGACACAGTGGGGGGTGGGGGCAAAAACCACAAAGTGTGTATCAGGCGGAAAGTAGCTTGAGAGCAATCTGACTACCATTACTTAGACACAGGCTCCGTCTACCATGGGGACCCGGGGCCATCTGAGGCTGTCAGCATGGACAGCGATGTCTGCAGGGCCCTCCTGAACCCCAGGGGGGTGGTCTGGGGTGACTAAAGAGCCACAGACTTGAGAGAGCAGCTCTGTATGTGATCCAGCACCCAGCCCTGACCTGCTCCCACCCCACCTACAGGCCACCCTGCCTTGGACCCTGACGCTGGGCAGGTGCACAGGTGGGCAGTGGGGCTCCTCAGAGACGGAGAGAGGCTGGCTCCCAACACCTGCACTGATGGCCAGGAGCTCCTTCTGACATGCGTCACCTGTCTGTCCCTCCGGGCACTGCCTGCTGCCCCGGGGCCTCTCTCCTGAGTCCTGGACCCTGGGTTTGGATGTGGGGTTTTACAGATGTGATTAGAGGAGGGTGGTCTGAACCCTGTACACCACTTTCCTCATAAGAGAGATGTGGAGGGAAGATGGCCCCCCACAGCCGGGGTTTTAGGAGCGGCATGGTAAGACACTAATCTGGACGCCAGGGACACTATCAAGCAACGGAGCTGCGACTTGCTGGCAGCCACCACATGGCGGGGACCAGACTAGCAGCAAAGGCTGCCCACACTTGTCACGGTTACTGAGCTTGACACCCTCCACCCCCACCCCCGTGTGCCTGCCCAGGGTGGTCACATACTACCTGGGGGGCTTCCTCGGGGGCTCCCAGCGTGTCTCCAGGTTTTGCATCTGGGCTGCTGGTGGGGCCTCTCCAGTCGAAGAGCCTAGGGTCACCGCTGCAGGCTTTCTTCTTGAAACTGCCATCTGAAAACCACAGGGAGCGTGTTGAAGTGCACAGGTGCCCCGGCCCAGGCCTGGGACCCAGCCTGTGCTAACCCAGGGAGCGGGGCATGCAGGGAAGACAGGTTGGGGGCCAGCCTCCTCTCCGAGATACTCTGTGGGGGTGGCCACTCACTCTTGCTGGTGGGGCTGTCGTAGCCCCCGAAGGTCTCTGCCCTGCGGGGCAGGGAGCCTGGGCCACTGCCGTCCTCCACCTGGCCGTTGGGACTGCCCAGTCGCTTACACAGTAGACTCTGGATGTCCTGGACTGGGGGGGTGGGGTGGACAGAGGGGTGAGGGTAGTGCAGAGCCTGTGCTGCTGGCCCCCGGCCTCTGATGTAGGATTTCAATCCCACTGGGGGTGTGCGCCCTCACCCAGGCCTGCCACAAGCATGTGCCAATTCCTGTCTAGATGACAGGTCTACGCGGCCTTGGGAACCGGGCACCAGCCTGCTGGCTCTGCCTCAGGGGGTCTGGGAGGGAACACAGGTGGGGCAAGGTCAGGGAGCCGCTGAGAGGAGTGGGTTGGGGAAACCGCATGCTACTTGGCAGTCAGGGTGGTCCTCCAGTGTGGACCAGATGGAGAGAACCCTCCAGGCTTAGGCAGTGGGCCAGAACAGCGGTCATTTGGGGAGTGAAGTAGGGGCAGATGGGAACGGGACAGAACGGAGTCCTGAGCTCCATGGGCCTGTTCTCTTTACCCTGTATACTGCAGGGAAAGGCTAAGAACCCCTTATTGTGGATGGAGTAGGGCCAGCAAGCCTGCTAGGGAGAACTGTAGTCCCTCCAACTGCAGACTGTTGGCTGAGGGTGCCCAACACAGCCCAGAGCCATGTGGTGCCCCAGGGAAGGAGACCACCTGAGTGCCAGGCCCCCCCTCTGCCCCTCCTCCCCCGAGATATAGCACCTGCATACACCTGGTGCTCAGAAAGCACTGCCCACTTCTGGTGGGTACCAGATGTGCTGTGGTGCTTCACTCCACTGAGTGGGCCCCGTGTGTGAGGTAGAACTCCACAGACTGAGTGGGCCCCGTGTGTGAGGTAGAACCGCACAGACTGAGTGGGCCCCGTGTGTGAGGTAGAACCGCACAGACTGAGTGGGCCCCGTGCGTGAGGTAGAACTCCACAGGCTGAGTGGGCCCCGTGTGTGAGGTAGAACTCCACACACTGAGTGGGCCCCGTGTATGAAGGAGAACCCCACAGGCTGAGTGGGCCCCGTGTGTGAGGCAGAACCCCATAGACTGAGTGGGCCCCGTGTGTGAGGTAGAACTCCACAGACAATCTCAATGGCAGAGGATAGCCAGGCCTTTCTTCCGTGGTGCTGTCAGGTGTGTGTGAACTACCACCTTCCTCAGGGGGCAGACAATCTGCCACTCTTGGGACCTAAAGCAGGCATGCTACTGCTGTGAGTTAGCACCGCCCTGTGTGTGCAGAGTAGAACTGCACTCCAGGGGTTTCATGGCCAAGGCCTTTCTTTGGAGGTTTCTCTGGGAGAGTTTGAACCACTGACTTTCTGAATAGCAGGGAATCGTTTAACCGTTTGCATTCCCCAGGGACCCACCCTGTTTGGGTGTGATTTCTCTGGGGACATGACCAGGAAGTTCAGGGACTCCCTGAAAGTGGGGAGACAGTCGAATGTGTGATAATGCACGTCTGCTCTGTAGGGAGGCTGGGCTGGGATGTGGCCACCAGGGACAGGGTGGCTCCTGGACATGTCCCCCAGCGAGACGTGGGTCTGGTCCCGGCGATGCACTTACTCTCTGTCATGGCGGACCTGAGGATCAGCTCCCCCTGCAGGTTCTCGGTGGGGTCCCCTCCACGGAAGAGGAGCCTGGTCGGAGGCCCTGGGGCACAGTCCTCCGGCCCAATCAGCTCCGACATCTCCAGGAAGATCTGCTGTTTCTCGCTGAGGCTCTGCGCGATCAGCTGGTCTTTCATGCTCAGGCGCTCTGTGGGGAAAGTGCAGGGTGGGCGTCGGGCACTGGGCCCCTTCAGGTGGGACTGGACTTTGGCCATCTCACTGACCCGGCCTGCACAGCAGCTCTGGCGTTGGGAGAGCAATCAGCCTGCCGTGAGGGAGACACTTCCCGAACACACCTCTGGCCCTGGCCTCAGAAGCTTCCTGGGATCTGAGGGTTACGGACTGGTGTCCCCCCAAAACATATGTTGACAGCCTAGCCCCTGATAGAATTGCTTAGTATGAGGTCTGACAGGTGTAGGGTGGGACCCACCCCTATGCAAGTTGTTAAGTGCCACTGAGTTGATTCCAACTCATAGCGACCCTATATAGGGTTTCTGAGAAGCAGCTGGTGGGTTTGAACCTCTGACCTTGTGGTTATCCCACAGTGCCACACCAGGACCCCCCATGTGAGTTGTTGTTAAGTGTCAATGAGTCAGTTCCAATTCATAGCGACCCTGTATAAGGTTTCCGCAGAGCGGCTGGTAGGTTTAAGCCGTTACTGCTGGCAGTCCAGGGCTTATCCTACAGCGCCACATGAGGATCCCACTATCTGAGTTGTTGTTAAGTACCGTGGAGTTGGTTCCGATTCATAGCGACCCTGCATAGGGTTTCTGAGGCTGTAAATCTTTACAGGAGCAGAAAGCCTCATCTTTCTCCCATGGAACAGCTGGTAGCTTTGAACTGCGGACCTTGAGGTTAGCAGCCTGATTCGTAACCACTACGTTATTATCTGAGTAACGTCCCTATAAATGACAGAAGGAAGGAGAGACAGACACACAGAAGATGGAGGCAGAGATTGGAGCGAGGCAAGTACAAAGCCAAGGGTTGTGGGTCCCCAGTGTAGTGCTGTAGGATCAGCACTCAATCGCAGGGTTGGCGCTTACAAACAACATCCAGAAACTATGAGAGGCATGGACACACTCTCCCTCAGAATTCTCGGTAGAGCTTACACCTGGATGTGGCGCGTCCGGCCCGCAGAACTCAGAGACAGTACATTTCTGTTTACAGAGCTGCTCAGGGTATGGTCCCGTGACAGGCTCCGCAGGACACTTTAACAGAGGGCCAGGACGGGGGCCCAGGCTGAGGATCCAAACAGCGGGGCAAGGATGAGGCCAACTGTGAACGCACTCGCTTGCTCACCAGAAGGCTGGAGGCTCGCGTCCACTCAGAGGAGCTATGGAAAACCTCCTCCTGGAAAACCTGCCACGGACAACCAGTAAGGGTGCAGTTCTACTCTGGAGCACAAGGGGGCGCTATCGGTTGGTGATGACGCCACAGCAACTGGTTTCTAACAGTTTTCTTAGCTTAGACCTTTTAGATAAAGGTTTTCTTCCTTTAACGCCTTCCCACAGGTCTTGAGATTTTATTTAAAAAAAAAATTTTTTTTTTTCCTGCTGCTGGGACGGGGAATGAATACATTTCACGTTGCTCGTGGTGTTTATGGCTCGTATATACACACCAAGTTCACAGAATGACTGAGCTCTCTCACTAGTCCCAGCAAGTCTGCCCTGGAATCTATGGGGTTTCCGACCACCGTCTCCACTCCAGGGGTCCCCTCTGAGTTCTGTCTTGCCCCTTGCTACCCGAGCTGAAATTTCTGGAATGATAATAATCGTGGTGAGAGTGGGCAGCCTCGCTCTGCTCCTGATTCGAAAGGGACGCTGCCAGTTTTGTTTCAGGTGTAGCTTCATCTAGCTCAAGAGCTTGTAGATAGGAGCTGGGACCCTGTGTCAAGAGGACTGAGCGAGGACAGGGTGGGGGTGGTGTGTGGATGAATAACTGGGTTCAGGAGGGGCTCTGAAGCTCAGGCAGTCCACAGCCAGCGCCTCATCATCTGGGCAGGCTTTGTGCTGGGGGCAGGCTTGCTATCTAAGGGGTGGTATGTGTCATCCTGTCCTGTGAACGTGGCTCAGGGCTGGGCAGGCAGGCACGGAGCTCCTAGCCGACCCTCCTTACCTTGGAAGTCCTTTAGTCTCATGGCCCGGGCCTCAAACACCTTCCTTTCCTCCTCAGCCTCAATGAAGGGGACTTCCTCCTCGTCCGAACAGCTGCAGGGGAGAGGGGAGGCCTCAGAACAGACGCTGAAGGGTTAGCTGCGCAACCAGGAATGCCCTGGATTTGGTGAGCGGTTTAGCTTGTCCGTGGTGCAGGGGAGACAAGGGAGAGGAGAGAGAAGTCCACTAACATTTCCCAGCCCCCAAGAGGTGGCAGTGGGCACCAAACGTGCCAGGCCATAAGTGACAGGGCTGTTGAGAACGCTCAACCTTAACCTGGAGGAAGAGGCTGATGAACTAGTGGGCTGATGAGCCACTGACCAATGACCAATGGATGGATGGACCAATATCCTAGCTGACTGATGGACAGCCCTCCCTGGGAACCATATAAAGGGTGCTCCGAGAGGTGGGGGCCCAGGAGCCAGGAAGGGGAGGGGGCAGCAAGGCGGGAGCAGCAGGCAGCAGGCTGGCACCCACCTCTCCACAGCCCTGCGGAGGTGGGTAATCCAGGTGTTCCGCTCCTCCTTGGAGCCCGTGTAGATCTCATACATCTCCGGCCCTTTCAGGGAGGCACTGATGAGAAACATGGCCTTCTCCTCATTGGCCACCTCCCGCACGATGAGTTTTTGTAGAGATACGATGGGCGGCTTCGAGTCCTGTTCAGGTAGACAGGTGCGGAGGGTCACTCTAATCCCACCTCACCCATGTGGCAGTGGAGTCATGGGTCTGGGGCAGAGTGTGGAAGCCATGTGCCCACTTAAGCTGACCCAGAGCAGGAACCTTCCGCATTGGGGGCTGGGAGTGGGAAGGAAGACGCGGTGGTCATAAGAGAGGTCGTTGTGGTTCAGTGGTGGAATTCTTGCCCTCAGTAGGTCCTGGTGAGGCGTTGGAGGATAAGCACTGGAACACAGGGTCGGTGGTTCAAACTCAGCAGCCGCACCTCTGAAACCCTATACAGGGTTGCTATGGAACTGACTTGAAGGCACTTAATAATGACAACATGCGCCTGATACGCAGTCACCGCCAGCCTGTCTATGGAGGCTCTTGTGCTTCCGGATGGTTTCAGCAGAGCTTCCAAACTCAGACAGACTAAGAAGAAAGGCCTGGTGGTTGGCTTTCGGAAATCATTCTGCGGAAACCCTGTGGGTCACAAGGGGCTTTGTCCCGCTGTGCACGGGGCCGCCGTGAGTCAGGCCTGCTATCACGTAGCTGTAAGGACAGCAGCAGGTCTTCACTGGTCTACATTGGTTCTTAGCAACCACATGAGACAACCATTCAACCAGACAGCTTCGCCCAGGAACAGGGGAAGCTGGGAAACTCCTAGGGCAGCTGTTCTATGCAGCGGAGAGACTCACTTGATTCTGCTGCTGTTGAGTTGGCCCCTGACCCCAAGTGTAGGAACAGACACTGCCTGGCCCCGCGTCACCCCCAGGACTGGCTGTGAATCGGCTCGTTGCGCTCCATAGGGTTTTCCATTGGTTGATTTTTAGAAGATCTCTAGGCCTTTCTTCTTTCTCATACACCTTAGTCTAAAAGCTCCGCTGAAGCCTGTCCAGCATCCTAGCAACATGCAAGCCTCCAAAAACAGATGGACAGACAGGCGGTGGCTGTGCATGGTTGGGAATCGAACCTGGGTCTCCCACCTGGAAGGTGAGAATGCTATCCCTGAACCTCAGCTCTACAGTTTAGTCATGAAGACTGCCTTTCTCTCAAGGTGGACCTGGAAAGCAAGGTTCTTGAAGGTGCCAGCTGGTGTCCACTTAGAGTGGGGCCCATCACCTCCTTTATGGGTGGGTCTGCACTGCTGGAGGCAGGAAGGGCATGGAGTCACCCAGGGTGACTGGGGAAGGTTGGCAAGCCTCGGGGGGTGGGAGGGACAGAGGGCTGGGCGAGGCTGGGCAGATGGAGCCCCAGACAGACCCCAGCATGGACTGGACGTGACATGGAGCAGTAGCCACTGGGCAGGGAGGGGCATCGGGGACTCGTGGGCCCTTGAGTACCATGTGCGCTTGCAAGGGGAAGAACCAGGGAGACACTGAGACTAAACCAGAAAAGGACGCCAGGCCCAGAGCTGTCTGCCCCGCTGCTCGTCAGGACCACTCATGGATGTTCACTTCCAGCAGTTCTTGCTCCCTGACTGCCCCCTCCCTCAGCCTTGCCTGCCCAGGAGACGGGACGGGATGGGAAACTTACCACGGAAGCAAAGACGTATTTCTGGTCCTTTTCTTGTAACAGCAAAAGGACGTCTGTCAGCAGGACAGCAAGAACGTCTACAGAGAGAGCACAATCATGGAAGCGGGGCTTCATGGGTCTGATGGGGGAGCGGGCGGAAGCTTGACCACCCATGGCTCAGGAGGGGAAGACCCGTGGGAAGGAGATTACAGACGCAGAGGCACCCTTCCTGGTCCTGCCACCCATTCCCGTTCAGCCCCGGAGTCAGCTCTCCCAGGTCCCTTTAGAGCTTCAAGCTTGGATTCCGCTGAACCACTTGCCCCTTCAGGTGGCCCCCTTGATCCCACAATGTCACTAAGGCTGGCACCTCTGAGTGTCACAAGTGTGAGCTGACCTCTCTGTTTTTCCCGTTCCCAGGTCACCTTGGTTGGAGTAACTGACTTCACCGCCGACAGTACACCCTAGCAGCCCCTGCTGGAATATCTCCCTGCATACTGCACCGGCTTTGCATGCACACAACTCACAATGACCCTAAAGGATAGAGTAGCACTGCTCCCTCGGGTTCCCCAGGCAGCCAACTCTATGGAAACAGACTGCCTCGTCTCTTTCCTGTGGAGCGGCTAGTGGGTTTGAACCACTGACCTTGCAGTGAGCAGCCCATCACCTAACTCTCAGTTGTTGTTGGTTAGGTGCTATTGCGTTGGTTCCAACTCACAGCGACCCTTCATAGGGTTTCCAAGGAGCCGCTGGTGAGTTTGAACAGCCAACCTAATGGTTCAAACCGACCCTGCAGTCCAGTGCTTATCCTACAGCGCCACACCAAGACACCTGAACTGAATTTCTATTGGGGGATTTGTGTCAGCAGGAAGCGCGAGCCTTGTTCTTCTTAGGGGATGTCTTCCGACACATCTACCCCCCATATTGGATACCCCCAGTTTGTTTTATCAAATCTACCACCCTTTAACTGATTTCTCTTTCTCCCCCAGTGACTGAAGCTACAAAATGGCAGAGATTGATTCCAACTTGATGCCCCAATCTCCCATCTCAGTGCAGGGCGTGCAGAAGTTATGTTTGCTGAATACTTTCCATCAAAACCCATCTGATCACTTGGCCATCTCCAATACTCCCCTCCCCTAAAGATCTTTCTCAGAGATGCCTCTGTTGATAAATATGTGGCTCTGGATTTAACTGGGGTCCTTGCCCCACAAAATGTGCTCCATTTGGGAAAAGCGTTTCCTTTGTTATGTTCATGAGGCCCCATTAGGGCAAGTTGAAGAGAGAGATAGAAAAAGAACAGATTGGGCAAATGGAGAAGCGAGCATCCGCATGGGGAGGACACATGGAGCTCGATCCCCACTGAGTCAGGAATATGGCTAGAGCCAACACAGGACCTTCCCCGGGGGCCCATGGGGAGAGGCTACCACTAAGGCCCTGAATTCAGATGTCCAGCCTCCTCCACTGTGAGGAAACTTGCGTCCACTGAAGCGCCCCTTGTGGTGTTTCTATTACAGCCCCACGAGATGGATTGGCACAGTGGCAGCATCAATGGGCTCATTGTGAGGTTGGCCCAGGCCCAGGCGGTGTTTCGTTCTGTTGTGCATAGGGGCACTCTGAGTTGGTACTGACTCGATAGCACCTAACGACAACAAAGGAGAATGACACACAAGGTAAGATGTTTCTAGGGGTCGGCGGTTCAAACTCACCAGCTGCTCCTTGGAAGCCCTACACAAGGTTACTATGAGCTAGAACAGACTTAACAACAACAACTGGGGCTCAGAGAGTGACAGGGTGCATCGGGGTGACTTCTGAGTGATGTCTGGCGCTGTAACGTTGGCTTGTAAAGCGGGGTTCAGAGCATGGACTGAGAACAGTGAGCAGGTCTGGTGGTGTTTTCTGATGTGGAATGGAATTCTGTTGACACACAGAAGGGGGCGCATGTTGGCATACAGACTGCAGCTAAGCACGGCTGGGACCTCAGTGTTTCTGCCAAACTTGGGGTCCCTGGATGTGAATAGCATGAGTTTCTGTTCGGAAGCTAACATCTCAGTGTGGCTTCATCCTCAAGGTCCCAAAGACCAGAGAAGGGGAGTGTCGACACTATTCCTGCCTCATTCCCCCACTGCCTGTGCTTCCTGTGCGGATCCAGCCTCAGTATGTAACTACAGGGGCTCTGTGTCACCCCAACCCAAGCTGGCATCCCCTGATCCATGAAGGAGACCCACTGATGCAAGATGGTGCCTACCAATGTCCTCCACCCACCAGGATTGTGGTCCTCTAGCCAAGACTGCTGTTCTCAAGTGCCGATAAACCCCGCACCAGGTTTCTAGAGGAGCGGTTGGTGGGTGTTGTGAACTGCTGACTTTATGGTTAGCAGTCCAGTGCTTACTCACCAGCTCCATGCCACATGGTGTGCACTATATCAAAGGGCAGCTTGAGAAGACAAAGTCAAGTATTATAATGAAATGTGCAAGAACCTGAAGTTAGAAAACCAATTGGGAAGAACACGCTCAGCATTTCCCAAGCTGAAAGAACTGAAGGAAAAAATTCAAGCTGCAACTTGACATACTGAAGGATTCCATGGACAAAATATTAAATGATGCAGAAAGCATCAAACGGAGATGGAAAGAATACACAGAATCACTGGAGCAAAAAGAGATGGTCAAAGTTCAACCATTTCAAGAGACAGCCATGATTAAGTACTGAAGGAAGACGTCCAAGGTGCACTGAAGGAACTGGTAAAAAAACGCAAGGCTCCAGGAATTGATAGAATACAAATTGAAATCTTTCAACAAACTGATGTGGCATTGGAGGCACTCACTTTCATATTTGTGCCCATTTCAAAGAAAGGTGAAATCATCTAACAGGATCATTAACATCACATGCGAGTAAAATTTTACTCAAGATAATTAAAGAAAAATAAAAAACAAAACAGCTGCAAGAGTATATAGACAAGGAATTGACAGAAATTCCAGCCACATTCAGAAGAAGATGTGGAATCACTGCTGAGGTCAGATGGATCTTGGCTGAAAGCAGAGAATACCAGAAACAAGTTTACTTGGGTTTTATTGACTACGCAAAGGTTTTTGATTGTGTGGATCATAAGATGATATGGACAACATTTAGAAGAATGAATATTCCAGAACACTTGACTGTGCTCATGAGAAATCTGTACACAGACAAGCCAGTCGTTCAAACAGAACACGGTGATACTGATGGGTTTAAAATCAGGAAAAGTGCGTGCCAGGTTTTTCACCACACTTATTCAACCTGTCTGCTGAGCAAATCATCTGAGAAGCTGGGTTACATGAAGACAAACGTGGCATTAGGATTGGAGCAAGACTCATTAACAACCTGCGATATGCAGATGCTACAACCTTGCTAGCTGAAAGTGAAGAGAACTTAAAATACTTACTGATGAAGATCAAAGAGCACAGCCTTCGGTATGGAGTGCATCTCAATGTAAAGAAAACAAAAATCCTCACCATGGGACCAATAAATAACATTGTGATAAATGGAGAAAAGATTGAATTCAGTTGTCAAAGACTTCATTTTACTTGGATCCCCAATCAACATTCATGGAAGCAGTAGTCAAGAAATCAGATGATGTATTAGGCAAATCTGCTGCACAAGACCTCTTTAAAGTGTTGAAGAGCAAAATTGTCAGTTTGAGGACTAAGGTGCGCCTGACCCAAGCCATGATACTTTCAACTGCCTCATATGCACCTGAAAGTTGGACAGTGAATAGAAGAACTGATGCATTTGAGTTCTGGTGTTGGTGAAGAATACTGAAAGTACCATGGACTGCCAAAAAAACAAAGAAATCTGTGTTGGCAGAAGTAGAGTCCGAATGCTCTTTAGAAACCAGGATGCGAAGACTTGGTTTGGACATGTTCTCAGGAGGGACCAGTTCCTGGGAAAGGACACTATGCTTGGTAAAGTGGTGGGTCAGTGAAAAAGAGGAAGACTCCTAATGAGATGCACCGACAGAGTGTGAGGCTAGTGCAGAACTGGGCAATGTTTCACTATGAGTATGGGTAGCTATGAGTCGGAAATGACTCGAGGGCACCCAACAAGAACAACAATCCAAGATGGCGCCTACTGGGGATGGCTGGAAGTGGGGCTGTACCTTTGAGGTGCCCTGATCCAAGATGGTGCCTACTGGGGATGGCTGGAAGTGGGGCTGTACCT
>NW_006409032.1:585680-611992 GCF_000296735.1 Chrysochloris asiatica | reverse complement strand
AAGTGGGGCTGTACCTTTGAGGTGCCCTGATCCAAGATGGTGCCTACTGGGGATGGCTGGAAGTGGGGCTGTACCTTTGAGGCGCCCTGATGTGGTCTTCCAGCACAGTGTGCCCTCCAGGGTTAGCTGCCGTTGCAGCATGTCCTCCTTGCGGAAGGTCAAGCCGTTTTTGAGTTTGCTGGAGGACTTGAGGTCCATCTTCCCTGCGATCTCCCGGAGCCGCTGGCCTTTCTCATACTCGCTGACTTTGGCGTCCACTTGTGAGATGATATCTTTGATGAGGCTCAGGGCCTGGGTCAGGTCGTCATAGTCCTCGGTGCCAGCTGCCATAACAACAGAGTTAGCACCTTTCTGCATCAAGTCAATGGACACAACACAAGTGGACAGACGTTCACAGGGTCTGGGAGGTGCACCCCCATCCCAGGATGCTCAGAGGCACCTCATGAACCGCCCTCCAGCAATCATATCCCGGGATGTGAAGTAGTGCTTGTTGAAAATGAACGTAGCAGCTCGGCATTCATTTTCTGCCAAAGACCGTGCTTTCTGTGCGATGCCTAGCTATGGCCCAAGTCGAGTGGCAACAATGCGCTGCACAGCTTGGACTGTGTGATAAACACACTCCCCCGTGCGCTCCCCACCTTCGGGTGTGACTAAGTGCTGGTCGCTCCCTGTCCAGACAGGGCTTTTGTGGTCCAGGAATGTGCTCATCCCACAATCCCCTGGGCTCCCCTCCAGGCCCTTTCTCTGTCCTCCCTTGGCCTCTTCCAAGCACAGCCCTCTCATGTGATACTGAGGTCACCTCTGTGCCCATCTGGCTCAACCCGGAGACAGGGACCAAGCGCCTGCTCTGGCCCAGCTGGCTAGAGGCTGGGGGATGGTGGTATTGGTTGGCCTCAAATCAATTCTCAACTCACAGCGACCCCATGTGGCAGAGTAGAACTCCCCCATAAGGGTTTCTAGGTTGTCATTTTTACAGGAACAGACTGCTAGATGTTTCTCCTATGGGTATGAACTGCTGACCCTTTGGTTAGCAGCCAAGTGCTTAGCCATTATGCCACCAGGACTCCTTAGGGAGGATGGTGGTGGGCAACCAAGGGCTGGCCCCTGCCTTTGTGGTGCTAACTGCCACATCCGTGGCCCTGGCCCAGCACCCTGGGTTCTGTGTAGCAGGTAGTCAGTTCATAAGCACTGAACTGGGGTGCATTTGGAGAATCGGGGACAAAGCACAGAGGCGCCCACTGTCGGCACGGGGCCAGAGGAGACTGATGGGCGGGTGTTAGGGACATGCACCATACCTTCTGTGTTCTGAATAATGCGCTCCACCAGCACCGGGTACTTGGTGATCCGCTGAGTGACCAGCAGGATGCACTCCTGAATGCCCAGCCGCCGCACAATGGAGAAGTTGCCGATTTTCTAGGAAATGAGAAAACAGGACTCTCTTCATGAACCTCTTAATACCTGCCGACATTGTTTGTGACTGGTAACCGGGGCTGGGGTTCCTCCATGCCCTGCTTCAGGGCTGGAGGCAGGTCACATGTAGGGGGGAATCTTACACTGAATACCTGAAGGCAGGGGTCACCTGCTATGTACAAAAAGGCCAACAAAGCAAAGGTAGATACCTGTTAAGGGGACAAGGGTCCCTGTAGAACCAGGAAGAGACAATAATCAGACTAGTGATTCTCTCTCACACACACACACACACACACACACAGGAAGACCCTCATCCTGACTAACAGCTGTCAGAACCTTCTAGAAACTAGGCTTGGGTATGTCTTCTTAACCAGCTCCCTGCTGGCTTCCAATGCACACCTCTTGCCAAAGACCCACAGACAGAGTCATCTAAAATTACTTCTTGGTGGGGTGTTAAGAGCAGCTCAGTGGGCCTTTCAGAACATACCACACAGTTTACTTTATCTGTCACCTGCTCTTGTGTGTCTGAGGAAGGCCAGTCATCTGAAGAGAGCCAGAGAGCAGCCAGGAGCTTTGTGGGGCTCCTGCGGCTGCATCGGAACCCTCCCACACTCTGGGCTTCCTGCCCAGGAGGCCAGAGCTCCGGCCAGTGTTTCCCGATGACGTTATGACCCCGGCTGGCTCTTTCACCTCCCTCCACTGCAATTGTAATAGGGCAGAACTGAGAAAACATCCAGTTCTTCGCTTCCAACCACCAGCTGTTGACTGTCACTTCGGAATAAAGTCCTCGTGGCACAGGACAGGCAGTAGGAGTTGTTTGGGATTCAAGGGTGCTGTGTTACCAGGTGTCAGAGTTGGTCCCGGCTCATGGCGACCCTGTTCACCACGGGACAAAGTGCTGCCCTGCTCCTTGCCATCCCCATAATTGGCTGTGAATTGTGATTCATAGGGCTCACTGCCTGATTCTCAAAAGTAGATCTCCAGGTCTTTCTTCCTGGTCTGTCTTAATCTGTAAGTTTCACTGGAACCTGCGCAGCACTGGAACAACACAGGAGTGTCTGTGGACAGATGGGTGGAGCACTGGGCGGGAACTGAATCCGGGTCTCCTACATGGAAAGTGGTATCGTTCTACCACTGAGCCCACTGCTTAGTTGTTGTGAAGTGCCATCGAGTTGGTTCTGACTCATAGCAGCCCTGGATAGGTTTCTGAGGAGCAGCTGGTGGGTTTGAACTAACTGTTGATCTTGTGGTTAGCAGTCTAGTGCTTATCCTACAGAGCCACATCAGGGCCCATTGCTAGCGCTGCTGAAAAGGTAAGCATTGATAAGTGGTGTTAACCCAGTGGATTTTCTAGGCCTTTCTTAGGTAGGGCCTTGCTAGACTTTGCTAACTCAGGATGTGGGGACAGTTTTTGGTTCTGGGCTGTGAGCTAGAAGCAGCTGATATGTGTTCTACAGCCCCCTCACCTCTCCAAACCCTTCGAGGCAAACATGAACTGGTAAGGGGATACGGGGAGTGGCTGAGTGGCACAAACAGTCACTGGACTACTGACTGACACGCTGGCAGTCTGAACCCATCCAGAAGCACCTCAGAAGAAAGTCCTGGCAATCTGGTTTCAACCAATCATAGCCACTGAAAACCCTATAGAACAGTTCTACTCTGACACACATGGGGGCGCCAGAGTTGAAACTGACTCAGTGGTAAATGGCTCCCAAGGGAGGCCCTGGGTGGTGCTCACAGAGAATGGTCCCACTCTGACACACATGGGGGCGCCAGAGTTGAAACTGACTCAGTGGTAAATGGCTCCCAAGGGAGGCCCTGGGTGGTGCTCACAGAGAATGGTCTCGGCTGCTAACCACAAGGTTGAGCCCACCCACAGGCACCTCAGAAGAAAGGCCTGGTGACCTGCTACCCAAAAAACTCAGCCACTGAGAACTTGATGAAGCAGAGTTCTACTCTGACACACACGGGTTACCAGGAGTCCGCATCAACTCAACAGTAACTGGTTGACCCCAGTGAGGGCGTCAGTGGAGACTGAGAGGCTGTAGCGGGTAGGACACGGCAGCCCCTTGAAATAACTCTTGTGTGTCACCCAAACAGTCCAGAAGCTGTGGGTCAGCAGGCTCCACCCCAGAGGCCACGCCGGTGCCCGACATGGGGAGGAACAAACCACCAGAAACGCTTTGCTATGATCTGCTTCATGTCTTAGGATTCTATGGAAGATTTATTTCCCTGACAAAGGGCTTTGTGGCTACAAATGAAAACTTGAACATCACTGGATCTTAGAATTCCGAGACCCCAGAATCGACAGCAGTTCTGTGGTCAAAACCTGCAGCAAAGAGAATAAACTTTGAATTAAAAAAAAAAAAAGAGTTATTATTTTTATTTTTTACCTTGATCAAGTTCTGAAATTTCTTGTTCTGCTGCAGCATCAACTTGTAATTTCCGACGGCTTCGTTGTGGCAACTACAGAAGACGCCATATTTTTCTTTCATTCGTTCTCCGCTCTCGCCTGAAAACTAGTAGAAAAGAGGACGGAGACATTACTGGGATGGAGCGAGGAAAGCGGGTGTTTAAAACTGGCAGTGCATTTTTAATCCAAGCTGCTCTGTGGGGGCTGCTGCGAATGCAGATTTGCTCGCACGCACGCAGGCACGCAGGCACGCACGCACGCAGCAGAGGGGCGCTTCTGAACGGTGCGCCTAGCCCAGGGTGTAAGTAAGATGAAAGAACAAGACTTTCTGGTGCAGGGCTGCTCAACTCCCTGAAATCTGTGAGGGGGAAAGTAAACCGTCCAAGGGTGCCAGGTCCTCCTAATGAGCGGAGGCAGTACTCTGAGGCACAGGGCAGCACCTCTGTCCTTCCTAGATGGGCCCGACATCACGGCAGGACCCACGGGCCTCCCTCCAGGGCTCTGGTCCAGAGGTGACACTTCCAATGGCCAAAAACACAGCAGGCAAACCCTCCCAAACTGAAATGTGAGTATGCAGCTGGACAATCGCACACTACATGGAAGCCCGTCTGGACAAGGACTCTGCCCTTTCAGGCCTCTGTGTTCCTAGAATATAAACTGAGCTCACAGTCGTCAGGGCTCAGCATGGCTTCTATGGCAGCCAGAGGCACAGAGATGGGGCGGTGCACGCTTGTCCCTGGCATGCGCTTTGGTGGCGCCCACCTGCTCCACCAGCAGGTCCCCGATTCTCTGGATGATGTAATTGCGGTGGCTGCCCGCCTCCAGGGACTCCTGGCGGCGCTCCTTCAGCCGCGCCAGGAAGTGGCTGTGTATGTCCAGCAGGTCGCCGGCGCATGGGAAGAGGAGGCTGATGGCCTTGCAGCTGAACTGCAGCTCTTCGTGCAGGGCCCGCGAGTACACCTTCAGCATGATCTTGAGGGTGCGCACGTGGTGCACCTCTGTCTGCATCAGCTCTGTGGGGACACGGGGTGGGAGAGACGACTTACCCACACTGGGGATGATGCCTGGCTCCCCCTGACAGCAATATCCCTCGGGAGTCCTGGCTACCCACACACATGCCAGGGACAGCACACTTCCAGAAGTTTCTGAAGAAGTCTTTGCCCTCTGGTTTCACTACCCAGTTTCCAGACCTCCTGTCCCACCCTGCCTGGATGCAAACAAAGGAAGGAAAGGAGTAAGGATGTGCTCTGGGTCCTCTAAAACCTAAAGCCAACTGAAGGAGGCTCAGACTGTTTTAAGCAAGGTGTCTGATGAACACCGATGTCTGGACGCACATGGGCTAAAAGCAGATATCAAGGGAGGTTTTGATTTTAAAGTCTACAGCAGAGAAAGACCATAGATTGCTCTTGAGTTTGGGTTGCTCTCAAAGTCAGGGTTAAGGACTGCAGTTTGTGGGTGGACTCGGAGCCAGGCACTATGAACCCTGCACAATTCTGTATGGCTGACTGTACAGGGATGGGAGTGTTCTCCCCTGAGGAGAGGGTCCTATGGGTGGGAATGTTCTCCCCTGAGGAGAGGGTCCTATGGGTGGGAATGTTCTCCCCTTAGGAGAGGGTCCTATGGGTGGGAATGCTCTCCACCTGAGAGGATACTGGGGGGGGAAACGTATCCCCTAAAGAGAGCCCATGAGGAGCTGAGGCATCTGTGGGGCCCAGAGGCTGTGACAATGTGGTAGAAGGCTTGCCTGCAGGATGTCTCTGCAGGACCTCTCCTTGGCTCTGGGACCCTGAGAGGGAGCTCTGATTCTGAAAAGCAGGAAAGGGCCACTGGAGATGCCAGAAACTTCTACATGAGGGAAAGCAAAAATGCATCTCCGTAGTATCTCAAGGAGCACTAGTGGTGCAGCGGGTTAAAGCGCTCAGCTACCAACTGAAAGGCTGGTGGTTCAAACCCACCCGCAACTCCTCGGAAGCAAGACCTGGCAATCTGCCTCTGTACAGACGACAGCCGAGGAGACTCTATCCAACAGTTCTCCTCTGTCACATGGGGCTGCTGAGTCAGAATCGACTCCATGGCATTACACAGTGGCGACAACCCTGTGGATACGTCTCATGGAGACAGAATTGAGAGTAGTACCAGAACCACAGGGCATTCTGGGTGCACAGAGGTCTCAGCTTGGGCATGCAGCACCTATGTGAAGCCCCCTGCATGGCACCCGGTACAGGGGTCTGGGTGGGGACCTACTTTGGCAGCGGCTGTTCTTATTCAGTTACCGCCCCATGTCAAAGGGAAGCAGCTGGCTAGGGTCAGGTTCTCCGATGACCAGCAGGACAGGGCGAGGAGGATTTAACCGATGACTGGCAGGACGGGGCGAGGAGGATTCAGCATGGTTCCGGGAGGGGAGCCCACCATGGAGACCATGCTAATCACACCTGAGAGAAGAGCGTGCCTCCAAAACCCAGCCAAGTCTGCAGTCAAGGTGCCCTGGTGGTGCCATGGTTAAGTGCTTGGCTACTAACTGAAAAGATCAGCAGTTAGAACTCAGCGGGCACTTGGCAGACAAGATCTGGGTATAAAGAGCTGCACAGGAAACCCCGTGGGGCAATTCTACTGTTACTTAGGGTCGCCGTGAGTCAAGACAGACTCAATGGTACTTAATGACCACTGTCAGCACCACAGCCAGGCCTGGCTTGTCCGGGGCCATCGGAGACAGCTTGGGCAGGACCAGGGAGCATGTCTCAGGGTCACCGTGTGGGGGCCACAATCACACTGGGATGGTTCTCAGGAAGCATGCCCTGAGAGGAGGCTGGCCCATGGCAATGTGGTCTGTGGGGGCCGGGGAGCTCAGTGGAGGGGTTCACACAAAGAAAGCAGAGCCGTCAGCCGAGGGTGAGTGTGGCGGCCCGGGGCCCTCACCGTATAGGACATCCTGTCTTTTCACCACCTCTCGTCTTTGTTTCTTCATGAACGCCGAGTCCACAGACAGACTCCAGGACTCAGCCTCCAGCTCATGGGCGTCTGCCTGGAGCTCGCTCCTCAGCGAGGCGGTGTATGGATCTGCAGGAAGAACTCATTCTAGCAGCTCCGGGCCTGCTGTCTGTCCACCCCCTTCCGTCTTGGGGGACACGGGCTTCCAAAACCCAAGGGGGTGGGGTGGGAGAGACCTTTGTACCTTCTACAAAAATGGACTCAGCATTTGAAGATGTAAGCGAGAGAGAGTCATCGGGTGCCTGCTTGAATTTTAAAAACCCGGAATCAGCTTCATCCATCTCTCCTGTAACTGGTCTAAATAGAAAAGGAATCATAGCACACAATCATTTCAAAGGGTGAAGTCACACACACACACACACACACACACACACACACACACGCACGCATGCACATACGCACACAAGCCCCACTCCATCTGGTTATGTTATGAGAGAGAATGTTCTGGATTTCAATGTGAATTTAACGTGGTCATGGGTAAGTTTGAAATTAGGAGACTGAAACACTGGGGTGTCTTCTAGCAGTTGGACGGTGGATGTTCAGTTAACACTCCAGTGGCACCTTAACTTCCTTTACCAATTCTGGAATCCCCGGGTGGGGCAAACAGTGGCCATGCTTTACTGCTAACGAAAAGGTTGGTGATTTGAATCCACCCAGAGCCGGATGACCGACTTCTGAGAGATCAGTCCCTGAGGACCCCACAGAGCATGGTTCTACTCTGACACGCGTGGCTGTCGGGAGTCACAGTCGATGGGATGGCAGCTGGCTCTTTACTGACTAACGGAGTCCCTGGAAGCACCTGGATTGCTTACTCCTAACCGTTAAGTGGACCAACCTCACCGATGGGGTGTGGGAGGAGGTGGGCAAGAAGACAGTGCTTTCTTCTTTTATAAATTGTAAAAATACATAAGACCCAGTATTTGCCAATGCAATGCTTTCCACGTGTGCAATTTAGAGGTAGCAATTCTACGAATCATGTGGTGCGACCCTCACCAATAACACGTTCAATTTTCTGTCCCCATAAACAGCGTAACTTCAGGACGGCTCTTTCTTAGGGGAAAAAAGCAGTTAATCAGTTCCTCTCCCCACGGTCCTGCGGGCCATCACACTGTGTCCACAGACTCAGCGTGTGTCCTTCAGTGAACATCCCCCTCCCCTGGGTCCCTATGTGGTCAGGAAGGGGCTAGACAATGGAGTGTTATCTCAGAGGTATCTTCAGCAGGCTCAGGCCCCCCATCCTGGGCACAGCGAGGAGCTCTATCTAAGGGAGCAGTGCAGGTACGTTCTGGAAGGGCATGAATCGGCAGTGCCCTGGCTCCAAATGCCTGAAACACACCCCACCAATGCCTGGCTTTGGACAAAAGAAGGGCTGAAGCTGGGAGCCAAGTGCTAATGGGCATGTTGCCGCTCACCACAGGGGCATCAACAGTCCCCGGGGTGGGGGGAGGACAGGGGCTGCGTTCTCTTTGCCTGCGTTCACAACAGACAGAGGAAGTGGCTTACCCAAGTCGTGCCCCTGTTCCAGTGGGGCTCGGTGCTGGTGGTGGGACCCCCTTCTGCGGGACCGTCATGCCGACATTCCTGGGCAGGGCCGGGCTGCCATCGGGGGACAGGAGAGTGCCCCGTGGCTGTTCCTTCAGTGAGGCTGCGACGGAGGCAAACACAGAGTTGGTGCTCAGAAAGTGTGCGGGGCAGTGGAGGGTGCCCGCCTGGACGCCCCTCTCGGGCCGCGGCCGCAGCACGGACAGAACCCTGGAGGTCAGCAGCTCATTATCTAAGAAGCTCTTCTCGTTCCATTTCCGAGGGAAGGAGCCGTAAAATGACAGCTCGGGGTGGCCCGGGAGCGTGCCGTTCCTGTCGCAGCCTTTGGGGTGTGTGTTCCCCATGTTCACAATCGGGGCGCTGGGGTGGCGCCGCGGCCGCCAGCGCTGTTTTTATACCTGCGGTGCGATCCTTCTAGAAAGGTAACACTGCGTCTCCCCCTTACTGCATTGGCTCAGTCGGTGGGGCTGGAGGGCAGGAAGTTGGTCCCCACTGTGACCGCTTGGGGTAGGAGTTGCACAGGGCTTTCTCCTTGGAGCATAATAAACTGACACCTCGCAGTCTTCAGGGGTGGTAAAGGGCAGAGAGCAGTGACCGTTTGCTGGAAATCGGCTGTGACCATGGAAGCCAGCGCTCGGCACCTACGGGGGCTCCCGCCACTTCTGCACAGATGATCCCAATTAATCTACGATTTGAAGTCTGGGGCTCAAAGCCCCAAGGACAAAACATTTAGCTGCATACGGTGGCACTGAGCAGGACGTTACCACCAGAGTGGACCAGGGACTCTGATTCCATTTCACACAGTCACTGAAAACCAATCTCGTGCACTAGGCAGTCCAAATGGCTGACTGCACCCACCTGCGTGTGAACCAAGCCATCCCTGGATGGTGTGAGCTCTTACTGCGCTCAGCTGCTCACTGAAAGGGCAGATGTTCGAGTTCACCCAGAGGTCCCTCAGAAGTAAAGGCCTGGGGGGGATCTACTTACAAAAAACCAACCAGTTCTCCATGGAGAACCCTATGGAGAGCAGTTCTACTTGGACACATAAGGAGGACATCATGAATCAGAATCAACCCCAGCACAGCTTCCGGATGGGGGTAGCTCGTTACTCTGAAGAGTTCAGACTGTAGGATGCTTGTTGCTGATTGTACGGTGCCCTGAAGCCAAGTCCACTCACAGCCAATCCGTGTGACAGAAATGCCCCAGAGGGTTTCCCAGGCTGTCATCTTTACTGAAGTGGACCACCAGCTCTTCTCTCCCTGCCCCCCAGGGAGGTGCTGGTGAGGTCAAACTGCACATCTTTCAGCTAGCTAGCATAACTACTTTACACTTTGTAACTCACACCCACTAATCACCTCTTCTGCAGATGAAAAAAGGCAACCCTTAGGAAGAAAGCAAAGGGCGCTTTATACAAGTTTATCGTTCCTCCTAGAAAAGGCAACATTTTAAATAAAACCCATTGAGGTGGGCTGCTAAGCTAATTTATTCTTAAGGGAAAACCCCAGCTGGAAGCTCTGCTTCTAGAAAGGACCAATGATAGCATCCAGAAGAAATCTGGGCATTCCTGCATGGTGCAGATGGTTAAGCACTGAAAAGGTTGGCGGGTCAAGTCCAACCAGGAGCACCTCAGAAGAAAGGACTTGGTGACCTGCTTCAGAATGACCACAGCCTTGAAAACCCTGTGGGATAGTTCTACTCTGCCCACGTGGTGTCTCCATGAGTCAGAGTTGATTTGATGGTAAAGCATAATGTTTTCCAAAAGTGCAGCTGCTATGGAAAAGCAGTGTGTGTGGTAACCTTCCTGGCCCGGTTCCCATGTCTCCCCGTCGACACCCACCCAACGGTTTCTCCACACTGGTCGGCTGAGCCTGCCCTGGAGGTGGCGCACCACACATGCAGTGTCCTGTGTGCATTTCAGTGACGGGTGGGAATCTGGTGACTGCCGGTATGCCTGTGGCTACATGCCAGATGGAATTTCTGGCAGAGGAGCTGTGGAGACGGTTTGTGAGTTGTGATCACCTCTAATCGGTGGGATGACATTTACGCCTATGACTTCATGTGTTCTCCGAGCTATGACTTCTTCTATTTAAGTTACTGGGGTGAGGATAAGCACGCCACATCCGACAACCCAGCAATGTCTACACGCACAATTTGGCGACACACCCATTACACTCCGTGAGCTGCGCAGACCCGAACTCTACCCTTTTCCGGATGAGCAGAAACTCACTGCCCCCTGCCTCCCACCCCTGGCGACCCAGCTGCCTATTCCGTATATAGGTCCTTTTGTGAATGAGTTAGCAGGATGTTTCCTACGGTCTCCCACGGTGGGGCGTGCATCAGGACGTCATCTCTATGGCTGAGTGGGGTCCTGGTATGGTGTTGTAGGATCAGATCTGGACTGCTGAACCACTGTTCACACCCTATACGAGGTCGCTACGACTTGGAAGTGACGTGACGGCAGTTAACAAACAACAACAACAACAACAATTCACTACTATTATAACAGGGAGAGGAGTCCTGGGGTGGTGCTGTGGGTTAATGCGCTGGACTGCAAAGTCAGTTTGAACCACAAGGTTGGTGGCTCAGGCTTACCAGCTGCTCCTCGGAAACCCTATACAGGGTCGCTATGAGTCGGAACCAACTCGACAGTACTTAACAACAACAACATAATAGGCAGGAGTGATGAAGCTGTCACTTGAACATCAATGTTCCTTTACGATGGCAAAAGTCATAATCCAGCGCTGCTGTATCCTGCTAGTTTTACGTGACACTGACCGCCCCTGCCTAGGTAGAGGCCAGTGACCTAAACATGCAAACATGGAGTGTATATATATATCCTGATAGCAAACTGGCGTCCCGGCACGGCCGGCTAGCTGTGCTTGCCAATCAACATCTTGCCCAAAGTTGAATGGGTTCTGAGTTAAGCAGAGTCCACAGAAGAAGGTGCTCTGGTAGCGTAGTGGTTACGAATCGGGCTCCTAACCTCAGGGGCAGCAGTTTGAAACTACCAGCTGTTCCACAGGAGAAAAGATGAAGCTTTCTGCTCCCATCAAGATTTGCAACCTCGGAAACCCTGTACCGGGTCGCTATGAGTCGGAACCGACTCCATGGTACTTAACAAAAGACCAGGTGACCACAAATAGCTTCTAAGAATTAGTGATTCCAAAGACTTTACTAGGCAATCAGGGGAGCTCAGTCTATGACAGCAGACCGATGGGATGTCTTCCTTTGTGATTTTGAGTCTCTGGGTGGTGCTAACAAGGAGCACACTCAGTTGCTCGCTGAAAGGTTGGAGGTTCGAGTCCATCCAGAGGTACCTTGGAAGAAAGGCCTGGTGATCTACTTCTGAAAAATCAGTTGTTGAAAATCCTGTGAAGTTAAGCTCTAATCTGACATACCCGAGGTCATAATGAATTGGGGCAGACCCAAACAACAACTGGTTTTGGGGCTGGCTGGTTTCATAGATATTTTAAGTGTTTTTGTGCCCCAGCATCCTTAATTAGGTCCTTTAGGGTCAGGAGAGGAATAAGGGGTAGAACTTTGGTGACAATCAGGAAGACCTGCCTTCTGAAAGACAGCGAAGTTTACTTATTTATGCAGGTTGTTGCTGGAGGTCTCCCCAATTCTTCATTAGTTTGGAGGATAGCACCCCCCCCCCCACAGAACAGCTGTCAAGAAATCATTGTTTCTTCACCCCTTAAACATAAGAAAACAAGTAGCCTAAATGTCAAAGGAAGGGGAAAAAAAAATTCCATGAAACCAGTAAACAAAAAAGAGGAGTGGACAAACTGATGAAATAGATTTTAAATCAAAATCTATTCCAAGTGATAAAGGACACTACATGATAATCAAAGGGGCCACGTCAGCAAGGAGACACAACAATGAGACCCAAACACACGAGACCAATGCTGATCATTACTAAAGGAGAAACAGATAGATCCCCTATAACAGTAAGGGTGTTGTTGTTGTTGTTAGGTGCCATTGAGTCGGTACCGACTCATAGTGACCCTGTGCACAGCAGAACGAAACACTGCCCGATCCTGGGCCAACCCCACAATTGTTGCCATGCTTGAGCCCACTGATGCTGCCACTTTGCCAATTCACCTCATGCCTTGGCAGGGCCAGACCAAGTGATTTAATGGGTCGGGCATACCCCACCCTGATCTAGATGGAGGGTCCAGCACAAGTCAAACTTCTGTGAGGCTGTTGGTGGGCTGTAAAATGGTGCAGAAGTTTGGAGAACAGACTGGCATTTCCTCAAATGGTTAACAGTAAGCTACCACATGACCCAGCCATCCCATCCCTAGACATGTGACCAAGAGAAATGAAGTGTATGTCCACACTACCACTGTGCACGGATCTCATGGCAGCAGTGTCTGAAATAGCCGGATGCCTGTCTCAACGGATGAATGGATGACAACACAGAGTGTATCCACGCAGTAGGATATTACTTATCAGCCCTGAAAGGAATACGGTGCATGCCATGACGTGGATGGGCCTTGTGCAACAAATCAGACACAAAGGGTGCATGATTCCATTGATAGAAAATGTCTAGAATACGCAAATCTATATAGGTCTGCCAACCACAAGGTCGCTGGTTCAAACCCAGTAGCCACTCCTTGGAAACCCTGGACAGGGCTGCTATGGGTTGGAACTGTGAGAAATAGCTCTTGGGATGGTCCATCTTCAGGATTTACGGGAGTCTTGTGGGTAGCAGGCTAGCATAACAAAAGGAGTTCTAGGGAGAGGAAGAGACTAGTTTGATAGGCTAGAGATTTAAAAATAAGAACCCACCCATCAAGGAAATAGGGGAAGCTCACGGGGAGGAGGGAAACTAACTTGAAATGAGAATGCTCCCAGTAAGGACTAGTAGGCAATGTTCTCGGTAGACTGTGAACTCCATTTGTTGTTGTTGTTGTTGTTGTTAGGTGCCATCGAGTCGGTAACGACTCATAGCGACCTTATGCACAGCAGAAACACAGCCCGATCCAGGACCAAACTCACTACTGTTGCCACGCTTGAGTCCATCGATGCTGCCACTAAATACCCAGAAAAAGGGGAACTGGAGGAAGGGCTTTTTTGAGACAGGGGAATAAAACTGTTTGTGAGCCAGCCATGCCGTGTGTCCGCCCATGTCTACTGGGCTGGGCGCCCAATTTTGCAAAATCAAATAAAGAAAATCTCACGCTAAAATGAGTACAGATTGGATTTCTTGAGTGTGTTGGTTGGTATCGACAACATTTCTCACAGAACCAACTTGACAGTGCTTAAAAATGACAGCAGTAAGGAGACAGAAAGATTCATGGGTGCTCAGCGCTCTTCAGAAACCCTATACAGGGTCGCTGTGAGTCGGAACAACAACAACAGAGCTGGCAGAAGGAGCCTCGTGGTGCCATAACAGCTGCTAGCAGCAAAGTCGGCAGTTCAAATCCACTAGCCACTTCGCAGTGGGGACAGATGTGGCAGTCTGCTTCCATACTGATTTACAACCATGGAAACGCTATGGGATGGTTCTAGCTTGTTTTACAGGGGTGCTATGTGTCAGCATCAACTACAGAGACAGTGGGCTTAGGGTTTGGGCTGGGTGTCACAAACGGTTAAATCTTCAGCTACTAATGGTAAGGTTGGGTTTTGAACACATCCAGAGACACCTCAGAAAGATGGTCTCATGATCTGCATCAGGAAGCAGGGCAGAGCCTTGAAACCGCCACGGAGCAATTCTATTCCATGTGACTGGGAACGGAGTCAACAGTAAAGGGTTAGGGACTGGGGAGGTTGGTGTGGGAAATTGTTAATGGGCCTGGGGTTCTGAAAGATCACAGTGATGATTCTGCGCACATAATAAAAACCACTGAACCGTGTAATTTCACTGGGTGAATGGCATGCTATATGGATTATATCTCAATAAAGCTGTTGAACAAAGTCCTCTTTCTGCAGAAAGGTAAAGAGACATTTGCTTTGTAGTTCCATGTGTCGTACGCGTTAGTCATTCTGTCCTTGGGTCCGAGGGAGACAGGGATAAATATTTGTCCTGCCATCCTATTTTCCTGCACCTGACAGCCACTGAGGGACAGACCCGTGGTGGCGTGGCGCATGGAGCTCAGCACAGTACCGCCTGGTACCGTCTGTCCGGCCGGAGAGGCCATGCCGGAGATTAATTAGCACCGTCTGGCCACTGCTGAGATGGACCATCGATCGGTGGCCGCCAGCTGTGTGCCACAGAGCTGTTTCTACAAGGGGACCCAGAGGAGAGGCAGGGATGAAAATCTTACAATGGTAAAAAAGGAAAGAGTGCTTTGCCCTAAGAGAAAAATAGGCACCCTTTCTCAGCCCCAGACAAACAGCAGCAGCTTGTTCTCCTAAGGCCAGATTTTCCCCTGTTGTTTCTAGAACTAAAGAGAAGTCCTTGGGAGTGACCACAGAGCGCCTTTCACACTGTCCCTGTTCTGTTTGCATTACTTTATTGGGCTGCTAGCCAAAAGGTTGGAGGTTCAAACCCACCAGTCAGCCGCTCCTCTGAAATCCTATACAGGTCGCTATGAGTTGGAACTGAGTTGACAGCACTTCACCACCACCAATATCACCAGGTCAGCGGTTCAAATCCACTAGCTGCTCCTTGGGAGATTGATGACGCTGTCTGCTCCGGTAAAGATTTAGTCTTAGAGGCAGCTTGATGGCAGTGGGTTTGGGCTTAGTTTTCATCTGGACAAGGCGTGTCTGTGTGAGGCAAATGGTTAACACTCTTGACTGCTGACCACCCAAGTTGGAATTCACTCAGAGGCAACTCGGAAGAAAGGTTTGGTGATCTACTTCTGAATAATCAGACCTGGAAAACCCTATGGAAAGCACAGATCTACTCTGACATATGTGGGGTCACTGTGTGTCTGGGTTGACTTGATGACAACTGTTAAGGCAGGAAGTTCAAACCCACCAACCGCACCTTGGAAACTCTATACAGGGGTTGCTATGAGTCCGGATCTACTAGACAGCCCTTAACACCAAGTGGTTGAAAAGTAACTTCAGAGATTTTTACAGGAAATGACCATCTTAATCACTTTTAAATCCTTTATGGTCTCAGGGTGGTGCAAAGGGTGGAACAAGGTAGGCTATTCACACAGAGGTCGGTGGTTCAAGTCCACCCAGAAGCCTCTTGGAAGAAAAACCCTGTGGAGCACAGTTCTCCTGACACACAAGGGGTCACCATGAGTCAGAATCAACTTGATGATCATCTTTTTTCTTTTTCGCCCCATTGTCTAGAAGCATACTAGCTTCTAGAAAGATCCAACTACTTGTAAGTAAGAACTTTCACATTATAAATGGCAAGCTCCTGCTGCCTCTCAGAGGTAAAGAGACTAAAAAGAATATCCGAGGGCAGTCAGGCCCTGGTAGGAAGACCATGGAGTCGATGTGGAACCGGAAGGCCAGCGTTGAGAGGCAGGAAGAGGCACAGCTGGGTCTGGCCCCCTGGTCCCCAATTCATTGTTTCAGGGAGGGGCTTTCTTTCAGATGGAGCGAGCCACCTGGATCTGGAGAGTTCTAGCAAGCACTGGCTACCGGCAAGAGTTTGAGAGACAATTAGGAAGAGCTGAGGCAAGATGAAGTGTTCAGTTCACAGTTTCCGGCTTCTCAGTCGACTGAGAATAGACTCAATTGATTACAAGTCATCGATTTCTCTGCCCTGCTTCAATTTGATGTTACACAGCAAGAAGGGATAAAAAAGAATCAAAATACAGGAGGAAAAAAAACCTTAAACTTATACGTCAGGGGACTAAAGAGAGGAAGAAAAAGTAGAAAAAACAAAGGCACCTTGCAGTTTAGAGAAATAAATGTTAAGGCAGAATGAATACCTTTTCTAAACCTGCTATTAACCAACCCCAACCAAGCCCACTGTCCTCACATGGACTCCTAGCGACCCCACAGGACAAGCAGAGCTGCCCCGCGGGGCTTATGAGACTGTAAAGCTTTACAGGATGAGACTACTACATCATGTTCCTGTGAAGCAACTGGTTGATGGATTCAAACCTCTGACCTTCCAGTCAGCAGCCAAGCACTTTTATCATTGTGCCACCAGGGCTCCTTAAACCTGATATAAAAACCAAATAAGTACCCCATCTCCCCCTCCCACCCACCCACATCCACACCCACAGGCCAGATCCGGCAAACACCATTATAAACAGTTGTGGTATTTCCCCCGACCCCGTATGGGTCAGTATAGAATAGGTAAAGAGGTATAAAGATAAAAGTAATCCAAAGTCTCACTGGGGAAATAAAAAATTACCATCCAGTCCACTCCAAGTAGAACTGTGCTCCAGAGGCTTTTCAGGGGCTAAGTTTTCAGAAATACTCCAGTAGCCAGGCCTTTCTTCTGAGGTACATCTGTGTGAATCTGAACCACCAGCCTCTGTTAAGCAGCCAAGCACTTAAGCCTTGGGGCCACCCAGTGATTCCCCGATCCTGGTGAACACTGATAAACTTTCCTCTCTATTGTTGCTGCTGCTAAATGCCATGGAGTCAGTTCTGACTCATAACGACCATGTATAGAGGAACAGCTGGTGGGTTTGAACTGCTGACCTTGTGGTTAGCAGTCCAATATTGATCCTACAGCTCTATACCAGGAGTCCATATATACACATTGAACTGCCAACCTTGTGGTTAGCAGTCCAATATTGATCCTACAGCTCTATACCAGGAGTCCATATATACACATTGAACTGCTAACCTTGTAGTTAGCAGTCCAGTGCTTACCCTAGAATGCCACACCAGGAGTCTATATATACAATGGTCTCTATGTATATACAAGGAGCTCTGGTAGTGTAGTGGTTATGAATCGGGCTACGAACCTTAAGGTCAGTAGTTCAAAACTACCAGCCGCTCTGCAGAAGAAAGATGAGGCTTTCTGCTCCTGTAAAGATTTACAGCCTTGGAAACCCTGTGCAGGGTCACTATGGGTCGGAACCGACTCCACAATACTTAACAACAACAACAACTGTGCATACACACAGAGTCCTAGTTTGGTGCTGTAGGATAAGCACTAGACTACTAACTGCAAGACCAGAGGTTCAAACCCACTGGTCATTCCTCGGAAACCCTACTTAAGATCACTATGAGTCGAGGCTGACTCAACAACATGCATACACACACATAGTATACAAGGGGTATCACAAAGTCTGTGGCCTCCTGTGACTTTTTTCACTCAGCAGAGATGTTTTCAAGATTCATCCAGGCTGGAGCATACATCAGGACTTGATTTCTGTACGATCTGCAACTTGTTGGTAATGAAAACTTATTCCACAGTAAGGAGCTCATTATAAGTACAGACTTCAAGGTGGAATCCTGAGCCCTACCCAGAACCCTCTGATGGGACATTCTCACTTAACAAAACATGCAGACCAATCCAAAACTGCTGGGAGAACGGAGGAATCTTATTGAAACAAAGATCTGCTGAAAAAAGGCCACTGTTTGGCTGTTAGAATATGAAGCAAGCTGTTTGCTTTGGAGGCAAGCAATGTTAGCCCATCAACTCAAACTCAAGAGGAACCCACCAGCAGTCTAGCATGCTGGCTGGTGACCACCTGGGTCTACTTATGAGTGGAAGTGGGAAAATGCAACAATGAAGACATGGGCCGAGTTTGGCCATGTTCCATTGACACTTGTTGACCTCAAGATGAGTGAGAGAAGAGGAAGGACTTGCTGGTCTGAAGTCTAAGGAGATGTGTGAACCCCTGAGCCCATGGGCACTGACCTAGCCAGTCGGGGCTAGGGCTGAGAGTAAAGCAGGGACGTGAGTGTGAGCTCCCAAACTTGGAACTAGTACCCATTTGACCTAGCTTGGATGGCTAGCTGACCAGAAATTGATCAGAGGAAGGTAAAGATGTTTGATACTGTGAGCAAGTACAAATTGCTACAATTTGATAAACTAAACTTTTGCTTATGGATGCATTTGATCAAAATGCCAACCTGAATGGACGGATTCTTCATATCAAGGAACAAGCTTGTTTTCTCAGTGGGTTGACAGGGACAGGCAATTTAGACACTGGCTATCAAAAATGGGGGCGCTGCAAAGGCACGAGGTGGCTGGCTTATAAGCTTTCATGAGTGTGGTTAGTTTCAGACGAGGGGTTAAGGTAGAATCCCCACTGAATAGCTTTCCTCTTTTCCAGATGGATCTGGTGAAAGGGGATGGGGGTGATACTGATAGGATTTAGGATTCAGTTGTGAGTAATTGTTGGCAGGATTAATTGTGATTGTCACAACTGTAACTGTAGAAGACGTATAACTAAAAGGAGGGAGTGGATACTCTTTCATTTCAGAACGGAGGATCCCAGGACCATCAAGAAGGAAGAGCCTGAGTGGAGCGTGAGATCCTTCCTAGAAAAGCGCTAACAGCAGAGACGGTGGCAGAGGCGTTGTCATGGAGAGACAGAGCTAGGCTTATGGACTAAGCAAGGAAGGCTGTGTGCCTGCGGGCCGGAGGATGGCTTGCAGAATGTGTCCTTTGGGCATTTAAGTGAATACAGATTTTTTGTTTTGTATGTGTACATCAAATATTTTTGCTTTGTTTGTGAAATATAAGATGTCAAAGGGGAGCCTGAGGGAGGGAGCGGGATAACTTGTTGCAAGGAGGGGATTGTAATCACTAAGATGCCACAAAGTAAATGATTTGTTGTTGAATGTAAAACTGATGATCTTGTCTGTAAACTCCATTCACAATAAATAGCTTTTTTTTTTTTTTTTTTTAAAAAAAAAAAGGACAGACTTAAAAAGTTAAGACAGGAAACTTGGGTGGTGAGTTTACATCCATGGGGGAGAACCCACTCAGAACAGGACGGTGAATGAGGATGGCTGTACAACTTGAAAGATGTCGTAAGTGTCGCTGTGCGGTACACGTAGAAACTGATAAACTGGTGTACATTCTGCTGTGTCTATTCTCAACCACCACCAAGAATTAAAAAAAAAAAAGGCAAGGAAGAGTAAAATGTGAGCTGATTAGTTAAGGCT
This sequence comes from Chrysochloris asiatica, assembly GCF_000296735.1. Taxonomy (NCBI): domain Eukaryota; kingdom Metazoa; phylum Chordata; class Mammalia; order Afrosoricida; family Chrysochloridae; genus Chrysochloris; species Chrysochloris asiatica. The sequence goes on along the minus strand of NW_006409032.1, from coordinate 592,641 downwards.
TGCTAGAAACCAAATCAAACCCACACTCCACATCGTCGAGTGGATTCTGACTCCCAGTGATGCGCTGTGATGCTGTAGGATAATCACTGGACTGCTAACTGCAAGGTCAGCGGTTCAAACCCACCAGCTGCTCCTTGGAAACCCTATACAGGGTCACTATGAGTCAATAGCAGCACCTCACTGGCCCTGACCAACAACAACATATGGCAGAATAGAGCCCTGGGGTTCTGCTGTAGAATAAGCACAAGACCGCAAGTTGGTTTGAAATGCAATGATTGGTGGTTCAAATCCACCAGCTGCTCCTCAGAAACCCTATACAGGGTTGCTATGAGTTGGCACTGACTTGATGGCACTAAACAACAACAATGGGGCAGAGAAGGACTGTCCTACTGGATTTCTGAGGCTGTATGTGTGACGTTGTAGGGTCAGCACTGGACTTTGAACCACAAAGTTGGCAGTTCAAACCCACCAGCTGCTCCCTGGAATCCCTATATAGGGTTGCTATCGGTTGGAAGTGGCTGGAGGGCACTTAACAACAACAGGTCATCTTTATAGAAGCAGACTGTCCCATCTTCCTCTCTGGGAGCATCTGATGGGTTCAAACTGCCAGCCTTTCAGTTCGCAGCTGAGCGCTTTCACTGATCATTTTTGAAAAGGTGCGTGTGTGGGGGTGATGGTGGACCGGGGAGCCTTGGGTTATGTTGGGAGCTGAAAGAACAAGAAGGGGCAGCCCCGCTGGGGGCAGCAGGAATGGGCCACAGATAACCCCTATCACCCACGGATCGGGGTGTGCCAGAACAACACCACAGCTCAGAGAGGAAATGGCAATTTGCAAGGGGCCCTGGTGGCACAATAAGTTAAGCTGTGAACAAAAAAGTTGGTGGTTTGAAGCCACCTAACAGCTCTGTGGGAGAAAAACCTGTCACTCTGCTTCTGTAATGATGACAGCCCAGAAAGCCCTACGGGGCTGCTGGACTCGGCCACACGGGCCACTACGAGTCTGCAACACTTTGATGGCACGTAGTGACAACACATGGCTGGGTAGGTTTCTAGTTCTAATCACAGTGACTATTTCAAAGGGTTTATCTTTTTCATGTCACTCTGTGGTCTTCATGGAGTTAGAAATGAAATGCATTCCAATCCCCTATGCGGTCTCATGGGCAGAAAGATGGAGGCAAGGGCTAGAAATGCTTCACCATACTGGTTTTCCAAAGGGCCCTGCACTCAGAAGTCGAACCTCGTAGGAAAACACGTGCCAGAAAATTCTGGAAGGTGATGTAACAAGAGGATGACAAAGGGCAGCTGTGTGGGATTTGGGTTCTCTCCCCCAATTTCTACTTTTCCTGCAATGGTTACCCCATGACCGTCGAGTCCATTCTGACTCACAGCGCCCCCTACAGGACAGAGCGGAGCTGCCCCACGGGGTTTCTGAGGTTGTCAAACATTACGGCAGCACATTGCCATATCTCTCACCTGCAGAGTAGTTGGTGGATTTGAACTGCTAACCTTGCTGTGCGCAGTCCAGTGCTTTACCCACTGTGCCATAAGGGTGACTTACCAAAAAAAAAAAAAAAAAGGTTAACATTATGGAAAGCCGGATGAAGTGTATTTGGGAGCTCTGTGTACAATCTTTTTAGCTCTTCGGTAAATCTAGATTATTTCAAAATTAAAAGTTATGAAACATACACACACACACACACACACACACACACACACACAATACCCCAGAGACCACTTAGCAGTCAAACAGGCAGGCCTAAGAACTGAGCAGTAATACTCATGAGGAAAGTCTCCACAGAACAGTCCACCACACAGACCAGAAGGGCAGCATTTGTCCAGAAACATAGCTCAGGGAGCAGGAAGGGACTGGGGAGGACGTGGGGAAATGGGGGGACACAGGGACGAAGTGGGGAGAGTGGGTGCTGGTTGCTTTGTGGGGATTGCAACTAACGTTACCAAACAAAATCTGCCTAACTTGTTGAGTGGAAAAGGCATTTGCTCTGCCAACTTTTACTCAAACCACAATGAAGATCAAATAAGCATTCCACAAAGGGAAGACATGAAGGCACCTGATGACAATTTCTGATGCCGTCACAAGTCAGCATGTGACAGCTTTGCACGCATTCGACTCTGACTCCCAGTGATCTTGTGTGTGTTACAGCAGGTCTGCTGAGCTTCCCAGGGTTTTCAATGGCTGAGTTTTCAGAAATGGACCACCAGATCTTTCTACCAACATACCTCTGGTGGGGACTTGAACCTCCAACCTTTGGGTTTGCAGCATGCAGGGAACTAGGTTTTCTAAGCCCTGCTAATCAGTGTTTTTTTCTCCAAGTGCTGCTGGTGTTGGTAAATGCCACTGAATTGGTTCAGACTCATAGCGACCTTGTAGAGGGTTGTTTAAAAAATGTTTGTACTGTGGATTGAGTAAATGTTTACAGGGCAGATCATCAGTTTGACATTCAACAAATCATACACCTTGCTTCATTACTACGATTATAATCCCCTCCATGTACCATCAGTTAATAGTATTTCTCTCTATTCTTTTTGGCTCTTTTTTTGAGGAGAGGCTGGTGGGTGTGAACCGTGACCAGCGAAAATCAGTCTGCTGAGGCTTCAGTGCTTCTCCCACACCGTCTCACCCGGGCCCTAAGTGAGGAGGTGTAAACGTAGGGAGGGCTGGCTGCATGCTGTGTCTCGGCTCTTCCACGACACAGGCTTTGGACGCCAGTGGAAGAGGCTCGGCCTCTGCGATCCTGGCCAAGTCCTTACCCCTCCGAGATGGCCAGTCACCTGTGCAGAAGCGATAGACAGCACAGGTGTGGCTGGGACTCTGTCCTCCACGGTCCTCGTGTGTCTTGTTCTTTTGTTGGGTTAATGAGGTCACAGAAGTGCAGGGTGGGTCCTACACCTCATCACTTCGGAGTTCTGAAGTGAATGGAACATCCACAAGCCCAGGAGCCGTGATGGAACCAACAAGGCTGAGGTCCAAACTTTGAGGAAATCATTGCCTGAGCCGGACACCTACCTAACTCGTGGTGTTGCTGTTACAGTGAGTGGCACAGGGAGACTGACACCAGCAAGCAGCACCCAGCAAGGGGTCAAAGGCAGCCCCTCACCCCGCCCCGAATACCTAACACGGAAGGAAACAAGCACGTGACAGCAGGCAAGACCACGTGACGCGTTAGAATACCCTGAACTTGCCGGCGGCGCAGAGGCGGAACCCTCCCCTTTCGCGCAGGGACTGGACCTCCTATGCAGCCACAGCCTGCCTGTCCGTGAAGGCTGACGCGTCGCTCGGATGCTGAAGAGGTTCTGGTGGCGCTTCCAGATGAAGACAGACTAGGAAGAAAGGTCTGGCGACTGACTTGTGAAACTCAGTCCGCCGAGGCTCCATAGATTGATTGTAATGGACCAATCTGCACTCAATTCGATGGTGCAGGAATGGGCCACCTTGCATTCTGCTATGTGCCGAGTCACCATGAGGGCTGGGGGCAACAACCCTAAACACCTCACAGTTCCTCCATGTTGAAGTGGTCACTGTGGTAACAGGGTGTGTGTCAGTCACTTACACGCCCATAATCACTGCAGTACCTTCCACAACGACCAGGGGCAGACACATCCGAAATGCCCCCCACCCCCCAGGTTTGTGCATAAACACAGTAAATGCATGGGTAGTCTCACACACACAGTGAATGGAATCCGACTCAACATAAAGAAGGATGAAGTTCTGATGTGCACCACAATTTGGATGAACACTGAAAGCATCATGCTGAATGAAATCAGTAGGTGGCCAAAGCTCCAATGCTGCATGAACTCATTTAGGTGAAACACCGTACAGGAACTGAGGTGTGATGCGGTAAGATATGCACTGGCCTGGTTCAAACCCACCAACTATTCTTGGAAACCCTATACAGTGTCTGCTATGCATTGGAACAGACTCGACAACCCTTAATTAACAACAACAACAGGAGTGGGAGAGAGCAGGGGAGGTTTTGCTCAGGGGGCAGGGAGCTGATGTTGATGGTGAGGGAATGATTTGGAGAAGGGTAGTTACGATGGTACAGCTTGAAGACCGTGACCCAAGTCACCGAACTATGTGGAAATTGTGGAGCTGTTTAGTTACGTCTATTTTCACTACACTCAGGCACAAGTCAGAACACAGAGCTGCTGGAGAAACTTACAACACATTCTGTTGGGGGAACAATGGTGTCTGGTGGGCCTGAGGGATCACAAAGGTGGGATTTGCAGCTGGGGAATTTGTAGCTGGGAACCTCAGAGAATAAGTAGGGGGTATGAGAGGAGGGGGAGGGGAGGTCATTCCAGGGAGCAAACAGAGGTGGACACAGGAACCCTCATACTGGGGGGGTGCAGCAGGGGGATACTGGGAGTAGGGAGGGAAAGTGAGACAGGGAGGAAGCTCAGGAGGCAGGTTGAGGTACAGTACGTGGCATGTGTGCCCCCTAAGGTACATCAGTTTGAACTGACTACAAACCTAACGGCTGGCTCTTCAGACCTGCCTAGCAGTGCGTCAGAAGAAAAGGCTGGCCATCTGCTTCTCTAAAGGTCTCAGCCATGAAAACCCTATGAAGCAGCTCTACTCGGTGGCACACGGGGCACCATGGGGAATGGTTTCTGGACAGGGAGCCACAGAGAGACTGCTGGGCCCTGGGGAGGGTAATTATTTGGGTGTCTCCTGAGATAACACGCGGTGCAGACGAATGATTACATGGGGGTAGAGACGAGACAGCCAGGGCACCAGCAGTTCAGTGCTCCGACGTGAAGTGACAAGGTCCTTAATTACAGCCGAGAGCGGAATGACGGGGATGGGCTGCAGGGGCAGGACCTGCCACCCTGCTAAACACGAGGGAGGTCAGGATGACTCAGATGCTGGGTTTGGGCCTTAACTAAGGTGGGACCTAGAGGAAGGAAGGAGGGACACATGGAGGTAGGGAGGGGAGGGCCGAGTTCTCATGGTGGGCATGGCCAGCTGACATGCAACCAGGACACAGTCAGGAGAGGCTGTGAAGAACTACGTGCCAGAAGCAGCTGGAACAAATGCCATGGAGTCGGTTCCAACTCATAGCGACCCTGCATAGGGTTTTGAGGAGCGGCTGGTGAGTTGGAACCACCGACCTTGCGGTTCAAATGGACCTTGAGGTCGAGTGCTGATCCTGTGGCGCCACACCAGGAACAAGCAGAGGATGTAAAACGGGAGTTCATCATGGCACTGAGGTGGCTTGTGTTGAGTTAGGATGCTAGACTTGATGGCACCAGAATTACCACCAATGAACACCCTATGGGTCACCACAGATTAGTGTGCGATGGCATGCAGGAAGATGAGTCCACCGGGCACGAAGACACTCAAGATAACAGTGGCCACAACCATGAACTTGAGCACACCAAAGAGCATGAAGTTGGTGCAGGAATGGGCAACGTTTCATTCTGTTGGACGACGGGGGCTGGTCGTCAGGAATAACTAACAATGGTCCCAGCCACAAGGACCAGAGACCCTCATTGTCTCACTTGGAGATGACCGCCCAGGGCTGGGCCAATGGCCGTAACAGCAGAATGGAATTCAGTGTACTGAATGCTTAGGCTCCTGAGTGGCATCCCTGGCTGCCACCCACCCAGTGCCAGCAGTACCCCTATACCAGCAGTGACAACCACAAATGTCTGAGTAAGCAGCTCCATAATACCCCTCCCCTCCAGCTCCCGTAAGCCCTGTCACAGGACTACGCTCCATGGGGCTTTCAGTGGAATTAGATGGCCAGGACTTTCTCTTTCTTTCCTTTTTAAGTTACTGCTTTGAGGAAAACAGGGCACTCTGCTAGAGAAACAAGCAGATACATTTTTGGGGTTGAGTGGGTGGGTGGGTGGAGCAAGTAGTAAGGGGCTGGGGTTAGGACTGTGGCTAGCTCTAGGCTAAGACTAGAACTCTGGTTAGAGTTCATTGTGGTTAGGATGAGGTTATGGGGTTAGTCTAGGGCTAGGAGAAGAGCTTGGTCTAGTTTTATTTTCTTGAAATCTACTTGATTTCCTTGCCAGAGTTCTGTAACAACTACTATTTGCTTTTTTTATTTTACAGGTTTTTTTTTTTTTTTCACAAACTGATTATTTTTTTTTCCTTCCAGGCCTTTCTTCTGAGGTAACTATGATAGACTTGAACTTGCAACCTTTTGGCCAGGAGCCAAGTGTGCTAACCATCTGCACAGCACAGGGGGTTTCATATAAACATGGGGTGGTAAAATAGGGTCTAATGATCCCACAACAAAAATAAAAAAACAAACCTACTACTACTCCATCGACTGGGACTCCTGAGACCTTCATGTGTTACAGGGAGAGCCGCACTCCAGCGTTTTCTTGGCGGTAATCTTACTGATGCAGCAGACCGCCAGGCCTTGCTTCTGCAGTGCTGTGGGGTGGGTTTGAGCCACCAGTCAATCGGAAACCACTAGCACCACGTCCCCAAGGAGAAAACCACTGGGGGGATATCTGACAGGTGAACCAGACTCAGGTCTCTATGTGAGCAGGGATATCTGACAGGTGAACCAGACTCAGGTCTCTATGTGAGCAGGGCCTCTGACAGCTGAACCAGACTCAGGTCTCTATGTGAGCAGGGCTTCTGACAGGTGTACTAGACTCAGGTGTCTATGTGAACAGGACCTCTAACAGCTGAACCAGACTCAGGTCTCTATGTGAGCAGGGCTTCTGACAGGTGTACTAGACTCAGGTCTATGTGAGCAGGGCCTCTGACAGGTGTACCAGACTCAGGTCTCTAGGTGAGCAGTGCCTCTGACAGGAGAATCAGACTCAGGTCTCTATGTGAGGAGGGCTTCTGACAGGTGAACCAGACTCAGGTCTCTATGTGAGCAGGGATTCTGACAGGTGTACCAGACTCAGGTCTCTATGTGAGCAGGGATTCTGACAGGTGAACCAGACTCAGGTCTCTATGTGAGCAGGG
>NW_006409032.1:573976-585550 GCF_000296735.1 Chrysochloris asiatica | reverse complement strand
TCTAACAGGTGAACCAGACTCAGGTCTCTATGTGAGCAGGGATTCTGACAGGTGAACCAGACTCAGGTCTCTATGTGAGCAGGGCAGATGTGAGGGAGCAGCTGTCACATTCCAGACCCACTGCATTTCCAGACGCTCTGGGATACCTGTAGATACACCTCCCAGATGGGAGGCGCTGGAGTCACCGTCCTACAGCCTGAGAGATCAGTACTACGGACACCACTGCTGGACCTCACAACAGTGACCTTCTACTGCATTGACCGGGGAAGAGGCAGTGCTGAGCCCAGAACCGGATGTTTCCACCAACATGCACAGCTCCGGACGGAGATGCCCTTGGCTCCCCCCGGCTTGGGGTGGGTTTCTATTTGTTTCCAAAGTTGTGGAGGCCTGTGCACTTGCTATTATACTATAGCCTTCAGGGAACGGTGTATGGTGCCTACAAAGCGAAGTCAGATGTATTGGACAAACTCAGATGCAGGCTGCTTCCAAACGGCACCAAGAAAGAAAATACCGCCAGTCAGGTGAAGGTGAGGTCATGGGCAAAAACCAAACCAAACAGAAACCCAATGATGTCGATAACACCAACAACAAACCAGGCCAAAGGACAAATGTAGGAACTGAGACGGGCTTAGGGAGTCCGGGTGGTGCCCTGGGTTAAGTGTCAGGCTGCTAACCACAAGGTCGGTGGTTCAAACCCACCAGTTACTCTGGGGGAGAGAGATGGGGCCATCTGCTTTCATGAAGATTTAAAGGTTTCAGACACTCTAGGGAGCAGTTAATACTATGTGGAAGGCTCATGAACAACCTGTGATATGCAGATGATACAACCTTGCTTTTAAAATACTTACTGATGAAGATCAAAGAGCACAGCCTTTGGTATGGATTGCATCTCAATGTAGAGAAAACAAAAATCCTCACTACTGGACCAATACACAACATTCCTTATCAGTAGAGAAAAGACTGAAGTTGTCAAGGACTTCATTCTTCTTGGATCAACTATCAACACTCATGGAAGCAGCTCACGAAATCAAACGATGTACTGCATTAGGCAAATCTGCTGCACAGGAACTTTTTTAAAGTGCTGAAGAGCAAAGATGTCAGCTTGCGGACTAAGGTGGGCCTGGCCCAAGCCATGGTATTTTCAATAATCTCATATGGATGCGAAAGCTGGACAGTGAGTAAGGAAGACTGTAGAAGAATTGATGCATCTGAGTTATAGTGTTGGAGGAGAATATTAAAATATCATCGGGAGGGACCAGTCGCTGGAGAAGGATATCATGTTTGGTAGGGTGGAGGGTCAGAGAAAAAGAGGTAGACCCCCCAGCGAGATGGATTGGCTGGGATACCTGTAGATACACCTCCCAGATGGGAGGCGCTGGAGTCACCGTCCTACAGCCTGAGAGATCAGTACTATAGACACCAGTGCTGCACCTCACAACAGTGACCTTCTACTGCATTGACCGGGGAAGAGGCAGTGCTGAGCCCAGAACCGGATGTTTCCATCACTCATGTCCTGGCTGCCTAAGCTATCTCATCTTGTCCCACCACCAAGGTGCTTCTGGATAGTGTACCAGACAGGGGCAGGGGCATGCGTCCAAATGAGCTAGAGTCTCCCCTGGCCAGCTGGCAGAGCCAGGGCAGGTGGACAGCAGTCCAGCAGCACTGAGCACACAGTAAGTAAGCGGGACTGGTGGTGCTTGGTCTCTCCCAGAAGGAGCTGACATCATTAAGAAGCAGAGCGGAATTTCTTCCTTTGGAAAATAAACGTAATCTATGACACACACACAAATCCCACTCTGCCTTAAATGGAAACAAAGAATAAAGTCTATAGAATGGGTGGCTCGGATGGTTATGGTTTAAACCCACTCAGAGGTGCCTAGGAATAAAGTCCTGGCGATCTGCTTCGGAAAGGTCCCTACTGTGAATCCATGTAGAGCACAGTTCTTACTTTGGACATGTAAGGGTTACCATGAGCCGGAATCATCGTGACAGCTACTGGCTTACCGGGTAAGCAAGAAAGACAGTAAGGATTTCAGTTCTCCTTCTCAGTCCTCAGAGGATTCCACACGCAAACCCAAACCTAGCCAGACCCCCGCGCCATCCAGCTGATTCTGACTCATGGAGACCCTGGACAGGGGTTACGAGGCTGTAAACCTTTGCTGGAGCAGAAAGCCTCATCTTTCTCCCATGGAGTGACTTGTGGGTTTGAACTTCCGACCGTGTGACTAGCAGCCCAGTGCTTATCCTGCAGCGCCACCAGGGCTCCACAGCCTGAGGCTGCCAATCTTATATGAACTGTAAGCTAAAAAAAAAACGTGGTCATGACATATCGCTGCTGAGGTAACTGTAGGCCTTTGCAGCTGTTTTCCCACATGTTGCCCATCCCCAGGGACCTGCGAGATACCACGTCACCCCTGCCCAGGTGTGTGAAGTCCCAAACCTGAGCGAAAACAAGGGACATGCCACCTATGGCTACTCAGGAATGGGGCCCTGATTCCCAAGAGACTGTCACCTGCCCATCACACTGGTGCTCATGGAGGCTGGAGGCACTGCCCTCCGGGGGCAGCCGGTATTGGATGAAGTCACAAGTCAAGGTGGTGGGTTATACCCAGAGGAGTGCAAGGGGGGGTGGGGGGGTCTGAGGAAGGTGGACACAGAGTTAGAGCAGGAAGCTAGGGATGGGCAGGGAGGCGCTCCCCACTTCAGGTGCCCCAGGGTGTAGTAGGGAGATATACTCGGGCAAGATTTGCCTCCTGTAGGGTGGAGGTACCAGGCACTGCCATGGGAATCCCAGTCAGGGATGGACATCTGAGGCCAAGACATGGGGGCAATGCTGGGGCTGGGGAGACTTGGGCAGAGCCCTGAGACAGGGGACAAAGTCAGTAGGACAAGAAAAGGCAGAATGTCTTTACAGCTATACACCCCTTCGATAGACAGGGGTGGGCAACTTGGACATTGGCTACCCAAAATGGGGGGCGGGCAGTGGGGGGTGCTACAAAGGCAAGAAGTGACTGGCTTACAAGCTTTCAAGAGGGAATCTAGATCCAGAGAGTACAGAGGAAGGTAGAATCTCCATTGAGTAGTATCCTATCTGTCTGGGCAGGGCTAATAAAAAGAAGATGGAGATAGCACTCATGTGGGACAATAGTGAATAATTACTATCAGGACTGACTGTGAGGGTTGGAAACCTAAAGGTAGATGTTTTGTAGCAAAAGGAGGGGAGTGGTTTACTTTGCAGTCTAGGAGCGGAGGTCCCTGGGGCTATCAAGGGAGAAGAGTGGCGTGCGGGACCCTACCCAGAGAAGCAGTGATGCCAGAGATGGAGGTAGAGATGATGACATGGAGATATGGAGCAGCAGGGGACTTTAGACACAGAGAGGGAGAGGGGTTGTGTGCTGATGACCGGGCCGGAGGGGGGGGGGCAGGGGGAGCAGGCTTGCGGGGTATACCCTTTGGTTGGTGGATGATGCATGGAGGGGATTGTAACCATGGTAATGAAATGATATACGATAGGATGAATGTGAAGCTAATGTTCTCCCTTGTAAACTATCACATAATTCACAATAAAACATTAAAAAAGAAAAGGCAGAATGGGTGGTCTTGACGGTACCTACTTTGTCGCAGGTGGTTCTGGCACCAGAATAGCTTCGTGATACTGGAGGAGGTTTTGGGAGGAGGAAGCTGTATCACTCCAGTGGCCCCATCTATCACTATCTGTACCATCAGTGGCAACCAGAGTGGCTTCCTCATGGGCTCTCATTAGGGCCCCGGCCCCAGCCCCGGCCAGAATTTCTGTAGTTGTTTGTTTACTTGAGTGCTTTTTAGCAGTTGATTCTGGGCTTAGGCAACACTGGGCCATGTCTAGAGACATGTGGGGGTCACGACTTGGGCAAGGAGGTGCTACTGGCATTGAGTGGATGGAAGCACAGCCCAGCTCCCACGTGAGCAGTGCTGGGGTCAGAAATCCTGACTTAGACCCTAGCATGGGCAGCTGGGGCTCAGGGGTAGGATTCTCCCTGTTCATGTGGGGACCCTCAGTTCGATTCCTGTCTGTCCATGGAGGCTTTGAGTGTTGCTAGGATCCTGCACAGGTTTCAGAAGAGCATCCAGATGAAGATGGACGAGGAAGAAAAGCCTGGTGAGCAACTATGAAAACTTAGCCAGTGGAAAATGTTTGGACCAAAATGGGATGGCAAGGGATGGGCAACATGGGTAACATCTCTTTTTATAGCACACAGGGTTGCCATGAGGTGGGGGACAGTGTGACCTCAGCTAACAGCAATAACAACAGGAACCTAACATGCACTGCATACAATTCTACCTTGCTGGCTTCAGCCACCTGTTTTTATTAGCTGTTGAAACCTTTGCAGCCTGCCTCTGTCCCACGGTGAACTTGACCCTCCCCTGGCTCATCACCTCCTCCAGCTTTGTTGCGGCAGAGGGCAGACCCTAGGGCAGGCTCCCCTGGGGGTGATGCCAGCCCACTAATTAACACCCTCTGGAAACTTTTATTCACCTAGCTAAAGGGCTATTAGCGCATAATTATCTTCTCATGCTGCCTCTGAGAGTTACCAAGCCCACTGATTATGGACACTTGTCCAGCTCTCAGCTCAGCCCCTTTATTCATGTCAGGAAAGGAGCCGAGGTTGAAGTGACATGAGCTCTTTGCAATGATTCATGCCAGCTGCTGGGGCTCCAGGCTCCAGGGCAGCAGGAGACCCTGGGGGTGAGGTGCCAATGGACAGAAAGGGTGGGTCCTCTCAGGGGGTGCAGCAGAAGAAAGGCCTGGTGATTTCCTTCTGGAAATGCTGTGGGGCGCAGCTCCATTCTGACACACACGGAGTCAGCGTGACAGCAGCAGACTTGGTGTAGGCTGAGAGGAGCAGGAAGGCCAGCCAGCGGCATGGTGATCCCCTAGGTGGCCTGCCTGGAGACTTGGACAATCAAGGGCAGGCGGCTGCCTTTGAAGCCCTTGCAAGACTGTTGTGTTCCTTGAACCTGCTGCTGCAGGGGCTTTTGAGCCTTAGCTGAGTTAGAGATCTGCCCTCCCAACCCCATGAAGTTGAAACACACAGCCCACCACATCCTGCACAACGTGACCCCAGTCAGTGACTGGTTCTAATGCGCCCCTCCGCTGGGCCTCTGTCTCTTGACATGCATTCCTCAAAATCCCCATGGCAATTTGCTGTTGTTGTTGTTAAGTGCCATGGAGTCAGGTCTGCCTCATTGTGAATCTGTGTAGGGTTTCCGAGGATTGGCTGGAAAGCTTGAACCGCCAACCTTGCCGTTCAAACCAACCTTGCAGCCCGGTGCATTAATCCACAGTGCCACAAATAGCAGGGATCAAAACCCACCACTGCCAAGGCGATTCTGACTCAGAGCAACCCTACAGAACTGTCCCATGGGGTTTCAAGGCTGGATCCTTGGCAGCAAACTCTAGAGTTGTTGTTGGGTTCCAAGTACAGACCGTGTGGTGAATAGCTGAGTACTTTAATCACCATGCCACCAGGGCCCAGTAATAGCACCCGTGTTGTTGTTGTTGTTAAGTGCCATCCAATCAGTTCTGACTCACAGCCACCCTATATAGGGTTTCCGAGGAACGTCTGGGGAGTTTGAACCGCCAACCTTGAGGCTCAAACCGACCTCTGGTTTGAATGCTTATACTACGGCACCACACCACATGAGGTTAATAAAAACATGGGCACACACAAATACGACACACACACACAAAACTGTTTGCTTTTTGTTTTAGACCATTCTTGGGTACAAGTTTGCCTAACATAATCACCAAAGCAGGGCTAGGGACGCGTTCTCTCCACAACTCTGTGCCCAGGTTAACTAAAGAAACCTACTTACTAGCTGCTGCCAAGTTGTCAAGCCTAAAAACACAGTCCGTGGCTTTCCTAGAAATGACCTATGCTTGGATTCCATCTAATTTTCTGTGTCAAGAAGGAAGCTCTTTCCATGTCAGTCAAAGATGTTTGAGACCCTGTGAATACAATTGAAACTTCTGTGGAGCCCACCCAGACTCAAGGAGACCCTGTGGGCAGGAGAGCAGAACTATGCTCCACAGAGTTTCCAAAGGCTCAGTTTTCAGAAACAGATTGCCAAGCATTTGTTCTGAGGTGCCCTTGGTGCTCCCAATTATTAATGTGAATCAGCAACTCGAATCTCCAACCAACCTTTTGGTTGGTTATCTGTTTGTACCCTGTCTTAGTTATCTAACGTTGCTATATCAGAGATGCCACAAGTAGATGGTGTTTACAACCAGAAATGTATTTTCCCTCATGTTAAGAGGTTGGAAATCGAAACTCAGAGTGCTGGCTCTGGGGAAAGGCTTTCTCTTTGTCGGCTCTGGCAAAGGTCCTTGTTTCCTTTTAGCATCTATTGTTGTTGCTGATAAGCGCCGTTGAGTCGGTTCTGACTCATAGCAATCCTGTATAGGGTTTCCCAGGAGCAGCTGGTGAATTTGAACTGCCAACCTTGTGGTTCAAACTGACCGTGCAGTCCAGCGCATTATCCCGCAGTGCCACACCAGGACTCCATTTTGATGGTGGTTGTTGTAGTTGTTATGTGCCGTCAGTCAGTTCTGACTCATAGCAATCTGCGGAGCAGCTGGTGAGCTTGAACCTCGGCCCTAGTGGTACACACCAACCTTGCAGTCCAGCGTGTTAACCCGCAGCTTCTTGTCCTCTTTCCCTAGTCTCTCTCCTTTGATCTCTTCTAAGATAAAAGGTGTTGCATGCCACTCCCTTGGGAATCTCCCATAAATCAGTAAATCAGACCAGGGTGGTGGTGGGATTAATAGTGGGGTATCCGCCCTTAATCCTCATGGTGTACCTACCCTTGAGACTCTCATTAGCGCATCACATCAAAGCACATCCCAGGGAACAGCTACGGCTCAATGTCCAAAGCGCCAAGAGAATCCCAGCCCAGTCAAGTTGACACAAAATCTTAACTATAGTTGTTATCGTCCCCGCCCAGAAATGATCCGTATTTCTTATTGAAACTGTACCACCACCCTCTGCCTGCCTGCCAGTGTGCCCTACTGTGGAGGCTGGCATGTTGCTGGACACTGGAAGCCATGCTACTGGAATTTCAAATACCAGCAGGGTCGCCCATGGTGGACAGCTTTCAGAGAAGCTTGCAGACTCAGCCCTGTGGATCACAGAATACTGTTTGAGGCTTTAGATCACTTACTCTGGACGTGTCATCGGGACAGACACAAAGGTGCTGCAGTGCCTAGCAACAGTTCATTGTTTTACACGGTTGGTCGCCATGAATCTAAACCAACTCAATAGCAGTAACAAGTTTACTGAATTGTAGGTTCCAGGGAAACAATCCCAGCCCCTGGGGCCTTGTCAGAAGGGGCAGCTGGCTTTCCTCTCTGGCAACTCTCAAACAATTATGTTAATTCAACTGGCGGACCAGAAATCTAAATGACATCCAAATGACGTGGCTGAAAAGTATTTGAGGAAAACAATCGATTTCTTAAAGATTAATTTGCTTAGCAGCCACTGCACATCTGGCTACCTTCCAGCAAACCTCACTGGCCTTGATTTCATTATAAAAATATGTTTTAAAAAATTCATTTATTTTGTTTTAACCCTTCAACGTAAGAAAGAAAGAGCAGATGTCACCAGGAGGGCAGAGGAGACCAAACCCTCGACAGAGGTCACTCTTTCCACAAGTAAAAAGCATCCTTCTCTGAGTGGCAGCGGGCTGTCGGGAAAACAGGCTCCGCAGTGCTGGGGAAACCTGTTTGCCTTCATTGGGCGGGCAGGGACGTCGTTCAAGGGCGCTTGCATTCCTGTACAAATGCCAACCCAGATGGTGGCAGGGCTGAGGGTGCTTACAAAGGCCTACTTAGGGAGCTCCCAGTCTGAACTTGTGCCCAGGGCGGTCTGGAGGAGGGCAGGGGGGAACCAGTGCTCCAAAGCTGGCACACAGCAGGCTTGGCTCTTTTAACCTGGGACAATGTACAAATTCCACTTTGTCAAGCTGTTGTTAGTTGCTGGTGAGTCGCCCCTATTCACAGTGATTCCGCACACAACAGCACAATACACTGCCTGGTCTCACACCATCCCCAAGATCAGGCACAGACTGGATCCTTGTGAGCCATATGGTTTTCACTGATTTTTGTAAGAAGATCACCAGGCTTTTCTTCCTAGTCTGTCTTAGTCTGTAAGCTCCATTGAAACCTATTTAGAATCTGTGTTGTTGTTATTGTTTAGTGCCGCTGAGTCAGTTCTGACTCCTAGCGACCCTGTATAGGGGGAGTTTGAACTGCCCACCTTGAGGTTAGCTGTCAAGTGCCTGACCTACAGCACCACACTGGGACTCTTCTCGCATCCTAGTGACATGCAAAGCCTCCGCAGACAGACAGCGGGGTGGAAACTGTGTATGAAGTACATGGGCTGGGAACTGGATCAGGATGGGACTCTGATCAGGAGGAATCGACCCTGGACCACCACTAGAGACCACTGGTGATTCCGCCTCATGGTCCCTATAAACTGCACCAGGGCCAGCAATGATTGTGAGGGGTCCAAGACCCCTGGGGAGGCTGAGCTGCAGCACTTGAGCTCACCACTCACTGGGGGGAACATGTACCCCTCAACCTGTGTCTCTCATCAAATTTACCAAATCAGAGTCCTGGCCACAGAGCTTTCTAGAAGCAGAGCTGGGAAAATCCTGAGTTGATGCAACCTCTGGTAGCATAGTGGTTATGAATTGGGGCCTGGAACTGCAAGGTCAGCAGTTTGAAACTACCAGCTGTTCTGCAGGAGAAAGATGAGGCTTTCTGCTCCATAAATATTTACAGCCTTGGAAACCCTGTACAGGGTTGCTATGAGTCGGAACTGACTCCATGGCACATAACAATAACAGCTGGTAGGCCACCCAACTCCTGGCTCTTTGTTCTACCTGCCGTTGTAAATAAAGTTTTATTGAAACAGTCACACCCCATGTGTTTACCTGGTGTCTGTGGTTGCTTTCTGAGCTACAATGGCAAAGGCAGCACTGAGCAGGGGTGAAAAGGGCTTTGTGTTCTGCCTAAATTACTTACTATCTGGCTCTTTACAGAAAAAGGTCGCCAGCCCCTGGCCTCCTGTATTTAATTGGTCAGTTCTGGAAATGGACCCATCAGGGCTCCTGTGGTGTGGGAAACTCCCACTTCTATCCCTGAGTGAAGAAGCAGTAAAGTCGTTAGTGAATTTCAGAGCCCTGAAACTGTCCTATAAGAAGCCCTGATGGTCGGGGTTAGCTAGGCTGGGACACACCCAGTTGCGCTATAGGAAACCCTATGGACAGTTCTACCGTGTCCTACAGAGACATTATGCATTAGAATGGATGAGACAGCAATCAGTTAAAATAGCCTATGGAAAGTCCGGGGCAGGATGGCAGAGCAGGCAGGTGCACGAAGCTGACCATCTGAAACAGTGACCTGGGGGGTGAAACGTACAGATGGTGGTCCCGGAACCCTGAGAGGAGAGGACAGAACAGAGGGGCATACTGAGTGCTCACTGGAAAAGGAGGATGGACAGGAACAGTGCGAGAGAAGAAAAAGCCAGGCTACCTGTGGGATGGCGTGGGGCGGAGCTTCTCTGAGCAGCTGTTGATACACCTGCCTGGCGGTACAGGACCTGGGCTGGAGGTTTGTGGCAAGGGGTGCTGTTCTCCTTGGTTATTTTGCCCTCTGGGTAGAAGGAGGTATGACCGGTCCCTACATTTCTCAACCCAGCAGCCACCAGCACCCCTCCTGCCCAGTCTCTGCTCTGCCTGGGGTTGGTGGCAAGTAACCCTGAGCCACACTACATAAGCAGTGAATGGAGCTCTAACTGCATGCACACTGCCAGTCTCTACCACAGCCACCAGGAGACAGGTGGTGGGTACCTGAGAATACAAGACTATACAATTATCAACTCAACATAAACACAGCAGCACAGTACCTCAGCGAGAACAGACAATTTCCAACAAGTCACCAAGATGTAACACCAGAGATGGGATCAGAACTACCGGATCAGGAATTTACAAGAATGACAAGTAGGCAACTTCAAAAGACTGAGAGAAAGATCCAGCAAACTACAGATGAAGTCCAGGAAAACGTAGACAAAACTCCGAAAAAACTCTGGAAACAAACTGACAAAATAATTGAAAGAAAATGGGAACCAAACAAAAACATCAATTAGAAAGCCAGAAGATTAACACCGTTGTTGGTAAGTGCAGTTGAGCCGGTTCTGATCCATAGCGACCCTGAGTATGGTTTCCAAGGAGTGCTGGTTGAACTGCCAACATTGAGGTTCAAACAAACTTTGCAGACCAGCGCATTAGCCCACCAGAACTTCAGAAATAGGTAATACACTTAAAGTGCAAAGTAATAGAATTGAATCAGTAGAAAGCTGAATTACTGACCTAGAAGAAAAATCTCTAGTTTGGTGGTTCAAACCCACCAACGACTCCTTGGAAACCCTATACAGGATTGTTAAGAGTTGGAACTGACTTCACAGCACTTAACTACAATAACAGAGGTACAATCAGTAAAAAGAACAAAAAGATCTGAAAAGAGCCTAGGATTTATGTAGGACACCACTAAGAGCAATAACTAAGTGAGAGGAATTCCAGAACAGGAAGAGACAATAAAACCCATAGAAAATATTGTCCAGGAGTTGTTGGAAGAAAAATTCCCTAACATCATGAAACACGAGAAGCTAGCCATTCAAGAAACTGAACAAATTCCAAATAATATAGAACCCAAAAGAAAAACACCAACCTATATTATAATCAAACTGCAAAACCAAAGGTGAGGTGACATAGCCACAGAGGACTAGAGTGGACAGTGAGCATCCAGCTGATAAGAAGTGAGGGCATATGCACAAGAACACCCACACTTGCAGATAATACCCACTTGACCTGGCTTCAATGATGGGATGATCAGAACTTAACTAGAAGAAGACAGAAGAGGAAAAAGAGTAATCTGATACAATTTGATGAACTTGACCTACACCTATGGATGCAGTAAGGAGCTCTGGTGTAGTGTAGCGGTTACGAATTGGGCTGCTAATCTCATGGTTAGCAGTTCGAAACTACCAGCTGTTCCATGGGATAAAGATGAGGCTTTCTGCTCCCATAAAGATTTACAGCCTTGGAAACCCTGTACAGGGTCACTATGAGTTGGAACCAACTCCACGGCACATAGCAACAACAACAATGGATGCAGTAGCTCAAAAGAGGGAACAAATCTTTACAGTGAGGATCATCGATACACAGGGTAGACAGGGATGGACATTGGCTACCCAAAATGGGGGGGCTACAAAGGCAAGAAGTGACTGGCTTACAAGCTTTCAAGAGGGAGCCTGAGCTGGGAGAACAAGTGGGCATGAGTGAAAGGGCCAAACGGGACAGAGATAAAGCAAGATATATACACAACCTTGGAATGGCAGGACTCTGAGATATAGGGATTGAGTCATGTTTGGAATGGGGGAGAATCCTGTTAAGATGCTGGAATGTTTTCTTTTACTATGTGACTAACCAAGAGGCGAGAGTTTTAGTCTGTGTTACAGGTCATAAGCTCTCCAA
>NW_006409032.1:571704-572155 GCF_000296735.1 Chrysochloris asiatica | reverse complement strand
GCATGGAGGAAGGTAGAATCTCCACTGAGGGGTATCCAATCTGTCTGGGCGGGGCTGATGAAAGGAGATGGGGATGGCACTCACGTGGCAAATAGTGAATAATTGCTATCAGGACTGACTGTGAGGGTTGGAAATATAAAGGTAGACGTTTTGTAGCAAAAGGAGGTAAGTGATTGATTTTGCGGTCTAGGAGCGGAGGTCCCTAGGACCATCAAGGGAGAAGAGTAGAGAGCGGGACCATATCCAGAGAAGCAATAACACCAGAGATGGAGGCAGAGACGATGACATGGAAAGATGGAACAGCTGAGAACTCTAGACCCAGAGAGGGAGAGGGGCTGTATGCTGATGACTAGAGGACAGGCTTGCAGGGTACACCCTTTGGTTGGTTGATGATGCATGGAGGGGATTGTAACCATGGCAATAAAATGATGTACAATAGGATGAATGTAAA
>NW_006409032.1:543992-570414 GCF_000296735.1 Chrysochloris asiatica | reverse complement strand
TCTTTCTCCCGCGGAGCAGTTGGTAGTTTCGAACTGCTGACCTTGTGGGTCGCAGCCCAATTCGTAACCACTACGCTACCAGAGCTCCTTACTAAGTGATACAAAATGTTCATTGTTGGATTTATAAGAGAGGAAGCTGGGTTAACATTTGGTAAAATGTTACAGTCTGAAAAAGGGAGAGAATTTTTTTTTAACTTTTCATTGTGAATTGAGGAAGGCTTACAGAGCATACCATCAGTTTTACATTCAACAAATCCTATACTTCATTTCATACCATGATTACAGGCTTGTCTACAAGTTGTCTCCATCCTTTGATTTCTTGACTGCTGCTTCCATAAGTGTAGATGATGGATTGGAGCAAAATGAAGTCTTTGACAACTTCAATCTTTTCTTCATCTATTAGCCAAGTTGTGAGGATTTTTGTTTTCTTTACATTGAATGCAACCCATATAGAAGGCTGTGTGGTCTTGGATCTTCATCAGTAAGTATTTTAAGTCCTTTTCACTTTCAGCAAGCAAGGTTGTATCATCTGCATATCGCAGATTGTTAATGAGTCTTCCTCCAAACCTGATACCAAATTCTTCATATAATCCATCTCCTCAGATTCTTTATTCAGCATTCAGACTGAATAAGTATGGTGAAAGAATACAGCCCTGGAGCGCACCTTTCCTGATCTTAAACATTTAGTGTCTCTTGCTCTGTTCGAACAACTGCCTCTTGGCCAAGCAAGATCCTACCTTACAGGTTCCTCACGAGAACAATTACGTTCTCCATAACTTGTCATGACTCACACAGTCGAAAGCCTTTGCATAGTCAATAATGCACAGGTAAAAATCTTTCTGGTATTCTCTGATTTCAGCCAAGATCCATCTGATGTCACCAATGATTCCTTCGTTCCACGTCCTTGTCTGAATGAGGTATGAACCTCTGGTAGTTCCCTGTCAATGTACTATTACAGCCATTTAAACAATTCTTTGGTAAAACTTTACTTGCATATGATAGTAATGATATTGTCAGATGATTTCCGCATCCTGTTGGGTCACTTCTCTTTGCTATGCTGTCTTCCAAATTTACTGGTGTAGATGAATGAATTCCTTCAGCGCTGCCTCAGTTTATTCAAAGATTTCCTTTTTCCCCCCATCAATTCCTGGAGCCTTGTTCTTTGCCAATGACTTCAGCGCACCTTGGACTTCTTTCTTCGGTGTCATTGGCTCTTGATCATATGCTGCCTCTTAAAAAGGTTGAACATCGATCATTTCTTTTTTTGTACAGTGACTGCATATTCCTTTCATTTTCTTTTGATGATTTCTGCATCTATCAATATTTCCCCCATAGAATCCTTCAATTTTTCAAGCTGCAACTTGAATTTTTTCCTCAGCTTGAGAAATGATGAGTATGTTCTTCCCTTTTGGTTGTCTAACTCCAGGTCTTTTAACATTTGATCACTGTACCTGACTTGGTCTTCTTGAGCTGATCTTTGAAATTTTCTGCTCAGCTCTTCTACCTCATTTCTTCATTTTGCTTTACATCTATGCTGGAGAGCAAGATTCAGAGTCTCTTCTGACATTTGTTTTGGTCTTTTCCTTCTTTCTTGTCTTCTTGATGACCATTTGCTTTCTTCCTGTATGATGTTCTTGATGCCATCCCACAACCCACAACTCATCTGGTCTTTGGTCTTGAGTGCCTAATCCATCAAATCTGTTATTGAGTAAGTCTCCAAATTCAGGTGGGATATGTTCAAGGTCATATTTTGGCTCTCGTGGACTTGTTTTAAAGCTTCAGCCTGAACTTTCACAGGAACAATTGATGGTCTGTTGCGCAGTCTATACCGATTCTTGTTTTGGCTGATGATATGCAGCTTTTCCACCATCTCTTTCCACACATGTAGTTAATTTGATGGCTGTGTGTTACATCTGTTGAGGTCCACATGTTTAGTCACCTTTTATGTTGCTTAAAAAAGGCAAATGCCATGAATAAGTCCCTGGTCTTGGAAAATGCTATTATGTGATCTCCAGCATCATTTCTATCACCAAGACCACATTTTCCAACTACTGAGCCTTCCTCCTTGTTTCCAAACCTTGCATTCCAATCACTGTAATTATCAATACATCCTGATTACATATTTGATCAATTTCAGACTAAAGAAGAAGGCTGTTGTTGTTGTTAAGTGCTGTCGAGTCAGTTCTGACTCAAAGCGACCCTGTATAGGGTTTTCGAGGAGTGGCTGCTGAGCTTGAACCACTGACCGTGCAGTTCAAACCAACCTTGCAGTCTAGTGCATTAACTCACAGTGCCAGAACTCGGAAGAAGATGGTAGAATTCTTCAAATTCATCATCACTGGCTTTAGTGGCTAGTGCACAAATTTGAATAGTGGCATTAACTGGTCTTACTTGTAGGCTTATGGATACTATCCTATTACAACAGCAATGTATTTCAAGATATATCTTGAAATGTTCTTTTTGATGATGAATGCAATGTCATTCCTCTTCGATTTGTCACTCCTGGCATAATAAACCACATGATGGTCAGAACCAAAATGGCCGATAGCAGTCCATTTTTACTCACTAATGTCTAGGGTATCGATGTTTCTGTGTTCCATTATATTTTTGACACCTTCCAATTTTCCTAGAGTCATACTTTGTACATTTTATATATGATAATGGAATGATAGATATATAAAACTGAAAGGAAAAAAATTGCCAAGCAAGATCCTATAGCCAACAAATATGATGACAGAATGAAATCATTTTCAAATAAGCAGAAATTAAAAGAATTTGTAAAAACTAGACCAACTATACAAAAAATATTTAGTAAAGGGAGATCTTTGGACAGAAAACCCACAGCAACAGACAAGAAAGTGAGACAACATGCATGACAATAGCACATAGAGTCAAACCAGACGTAGAAGTGTGCAAAGTAGAACAAGCCTACAGAACTGAGGATAGAGAACCCAGACACAGTTGCAACCACAACAAATCAATTAAGTAAAAACAGTGAATAATGTATTTATAGGCCTTCCAAATCAAGTGGAAATCAAATGGATTTCAAGAAAAATAAATAAATAAAATCCCAATGGTAACCCTAAAAACGAGACCAAGCCTGACTCCAAGCCCTAGCCTAACCCTTTCCCTTAACACTAACCCTAATTCTAACCACAGCCCTAACAATAAATAAAGTCCAGGGCCTTGCCTAGCTCTAGCCATAGTCCCAGCTCTAGACCTTGCGTCTTTAGTCCTCCCCAGTGCCCCCAAAGAGTAAATAAAGAGAATCTCATCGAGTCTTTGGGTGGTGCAAATCAGTAATGTGTTCAACTCGAATCAAAAGATTGCAGGTTCAAGTCCACCCAGAGGCACCTCGGAGGAAAGGTCTGGTGATCTGATTATGAAAAATCAGACACTAATATCATGTAGCATACATAGTTCTACTCTGACACACATGGGTTGTTATGAGGAAGAACTGACTGGTTAGGGACTCTGAGGGTGCTACAATGTGCTCGGCGGTTAACCAAAAGCTTGGCAGTTCAAGACCAGCCAAAGGCACCTCAGAAGATATGCCTGGCGACTCACTTCTGAAAATTCAGCCATGAAACACCTGGCAGAGCATATAAGGGGCACCGTGAGTCAGAAATGGTTCCATGGAAACCACTTTGGGTTGGCCAGCAGCAAACAGGTACAAGGTTGGTTTCTGAGCATCTCAAGTTTCCTACAATCCTAAGAATGCCAGCAACTCACTCCCATATTAGGAAAATTCCAGAACCTTGCAAAGCCCTTCATTAGCATTCCTTTACCAACAACAGCGGTGTGAGTTTGAATATATTTCAATCTACCCTTCGATTGCGTCTCAAGGTCAGGCTTTATGAATCTAGGTAGCATTTACTGAGGGTGTGCCATGTGGAAGGAAGGTTCTGGGCTAGGCAGTTGGCACTTTACTTTCTTCCATCTAACTACAAACCTTTGCACTAGATGTCGTTGGTATGAATGCACTGAGGATGAAGTGATTACATCGAAGCAGATGGCCAAACACTGGACAGATTGTAGGACGAGGCGCCAATTTAGACTTTACAGCAAACCCAATTCCACAGAGAATTTACAAGGGTTCCTCTGATGGCGTCTTTCTCCTCGGTTCACTTACAGGGTACATGGTTCAGGGGACTCGACTCCTCAGCAAGGGGCTTGTTTGTCCTTTTGCTACAATAGGAGAAGCAGCATTGAATGGCTGCCATAGAGACCCCGTGGTCTGCAAGGCCTCAAATACTCGCTACCTGGCTCTTTACAGAAAATGTCACAGGAGACCCTGCAGAACAGACAGATGTGCCCCATTCACCCCTTTCTGTCATCAAACAATAGTTACTGTTAGGTTGTCTGGTCGATAGTGTGCACAACAGAAGGAAACAAACACTGCCCAGTCCCACACCATCCTCACTGTTGTCACGGG
Source organism: Chrysochloris asiatica (assembly GCF_000296735.1). NCBI lineage: Eukaryota > Metazoa > Chordata > Mammalia > Afrosoricida > Chrysochloridae > Chrysochloris > Chrysochloris asiatica. Next base: position 565,979 of record NW_006409032.1, on the reverse strand, counting down.
CAAGGTCGGGGGTTCACGCTCACCAGCTGCTCCTTCGAAACCCTATGCAGGGTCGCTATGGGTTGGAATCGACTCGATGACACTTAGCAACAACAACTGTTGCTGTTGTTAGGTGCCATCTTCATTGAGCAATCCTGTGCTTAATCTTCAGCACCACACCAGGTACCACTACAATTCCATCAATTGCTCAGCCCCTGCCCCACACTTGAGAGGCCTCTCTCAAGTCCCGTCACATCTCTGAATAGATCCTTGTCCACTCTAGACCCTGCCTTCCTTGCAGTTTAGGACATTTCCCCAACTGCTTTTCCTGACTCCAGCTTCCACCCTTTCTGTGTGAGATCTTGTTTTGTGTCAATTTGACTGGGCAAGGATTCTCAGTGGTTTAGCAGTTAAAACTCAGTAATCTCCCAAAAGGAGATCTGCTATGAAGAGTCCTAATTTACAATTCATAATTATCCTATGAACTGTAAATCCTCACTTCTGTGATGTTAATGGGGCCCTGATGTGGCGCAAAGTTGCCAGTTCAAACCAACAAGCAACTCTGGGAAACCCTGTGAAAGGTCCCTATAGTCAGAACAGGCTCCACTGCACTGAACACTTAATCTGCGTTAACCTGGGGTCCCTGAGCTGTGAAGCTCCTAGATCCAGGGCAAGATTGACGTCAAGACACACGGAGATTTCTAAGGAATGCTGGGTCTATAGATGCTGAAAGCCTTCCCCAAGAGCCAGTACTTGGCATTTTAGACTTCCAGCCTCCGAAACGTTGATGGAGTCCTGGTGTGGGGCTTCCGGTCAATGTGCTGGACTGCAAGGTCGGTTTGAACCACAAGGTGAACCGCAAGGTCGGCGGTTTAACTCACCACGTGCTCCTTGGAAACCGTACACAGGGTCATTATGGGTCGGAACCAACCTGATGGCACTTAACAACAAGAAATTCTGATAGACGAAATTCCTGTTTGTTAAGACATCCACTTGTGGCATTTTCTGTTTTAGCAGCAGTAGAGAACCAAGGCACCTTTTTTTTTTTTTTTTAATTAAATGTTTTTATTTTGCATTGAGTGAAAGTTTACAGGGCACATCATCAGCTTCACATTCAACCATTCATATAGCTAGTTTCATTACATTGATTATTATCCCCTCCATATATCATCAGTTTACAGTGTTTCTCTCTATCCTCTTTAGCTTTTTTTTTTTTTTTTTGGTTTGGGGGGGGGGGGAATCAAGGCACCTTTTAAGTCCTCCTTCAGCGATTGATTCCTCAGGTAACTTGTCGAAGGCAAGTGAGTTGGACAGTTTGTTGTTAGGTGCCATTGAGTCAGTTTTGACTCATAGAGGCCGGATGCATAACAGACCGAAACACTGCCCGGTCCTGTGAGATACTCAGAACATATTCTACTTGAGTCCATTGCTGCTTTCATTGGGGGGCGGGGAGGGGGTCTCCCTCTTTTTCACTTTATCAAGCCTGGTGTCCTTCTCTAAGGACTGGGTCCTCGTGATAATATATCTGAAGAATGAGAGATGAGCTCTGGCCATCCTGGCTTCTAAGGAGCACCCTAACTGTACTTCTTCCAAAACAGATTGGTTTGTTCTTCTGGCAGTCGGTGGTACTTTTAATATTCTTCTCCAACACCATAACTCAAATGCATCAATTCTTCTGTGGTCTTCTTTATTTATTGTTTAACTTTCACATGCATATGAGGCTATTAAAAATACCATGGCTTGGGTCCGGCGCACCTTAGGCCTCTAACTGACAGCTTTGCTCTTCACCACTTTAAAGAGGTCTTGTACAGCAGATCTGCCTAATGCAATACGTCCTTTGATTTCTTGACTGCTGCTTCCGTGAGTGTTGATAATGGCTCCAAGCAAAACGAAGTCTTTAACAACTTCAATCCTTTTTCCATTCATCATGATACTACTTACTAGCACAGCTGTGAAGATTTTTGTTTTCTTTACATCCACTTGCAACCCATACTGAAAACTGTGGTCTTTGATCTTCATCAGTATCTTAAGTCCTCTTCCCTTCCAGGCAAGCAAGGTTGTATCATCTGCATATCACAGGTTGTTAATGAGTCTTCTCAGGATCCTGATGTCACAGACTTCTTCATATAATTCAGCTTCTCAGATGATCTGGAATCTGGGCAAAAATTCTACTGTAGTCCTATGCTTGCACTGGCTAATTTTTGGAAATTGATTTCTAGGCTTTTCCTTGTGGTGTGTCGTAGTCTGGCAGCTCCGCCAGGCTGCAGACACGTGTCCACTACAGGGGACGCTGCTGATATTTGGAATGCTGGTGGCATTAGGTCTCAGTATCTTACAGCAACACGCCAGCCCCCAGAGTATGACACACAGGTGATGGACAGAGCAGGGACCCTGGAGTACAAGTCTGTTAATGTCACGAATCTGTGATTGTGCCGTAACATTGGCGAGTGGTTCCCTCACGGTTTCTTTAGGTTGGTGGCTTGTCATCCCTAACCTCACCCCTTGTTTCTTTAGCTATCCAGTCCCATCATACCTTAAAGTGCTGCCCCGTGCCTGTGACCGCTTTCCTGCTCTTGGCCTTCTCACCTCTGGTTACTGTCCCCACTCACTCCCCCCTTCTTTCGTAACAGCTTTACTGAAATACAACACACAGCATCGTACAAGTCACCCCCTTAATGAGTACCACTGAAGTCACCCAGCCTCACCATAGCTGGTCTGCGAAGATTTTCATTAGCTCAACATACAGCCCCCACCCAGAGCCATCAATCCCAGACACTCACCCTCGCCCCAGATGACATTGAGTTGATTCCGACTCATAGTGACCCATGTGTGTTGGGGCAGAACTGCGCTGCCACAGATGGGGTTTCTCAGTGCTGTGACCTTTTAGGAGGCAGATAGCCAGGCCTTGCTTCGACAGCACCTTTCAGGTAACAGCCGCGTGTTGAACTGTTCCTGCCACCCAGGGATTCCTTCCCACAGCTCCTGATCGATTTTCTGTCTCTCTGGATTTGTCGATTCTGGACTTCTCACATAAGGGCCATCATACAGTGTATGTGAATTCGGTGACTGGCTTCTCTCACTTAGCATGAAGTTTTCAAGGTTTTCCCCTGTTGGATTACGTATCAGCACTTTACTCCTGTACATGGTGGTGGTGGTTATGTGCCATGGAGTCCGACTCATAGTGACTCTGTACAGGGTTTCTGAGGCTGTAAATCTTTACGGGAGCAGAAAGCCTCATCTTTCTCTTGCAGAACTGTTGGTAGTTTTGAACTGCTGACCCTGAGGTTAGCAGGCCGACTCGTAACCACTACGCTCCCAGAGCTCTTTTTCCTCTACGTGGCTGGATACGATTCCATTGCATAATTCCCCACAATTGGCTCATCCATTCATCAGCTGGTGGAGATCTGGTGGTTTCCGCGTTGGGGCCGTTACAAACATTGTGGTTGTGAACTCTGGAGTGCATGTTTTTGTGTGGACGTATGTTTTCATTTCTCTTGGGCACATACTTAGGAGCAGAATTGCTGGGTCACGCGGAAGTTCTCGGAGCCCTGGTGCCGCTATAGACAATCACTGGACCCACCAGTTGCTCCGAGATAGAAAGGTGAGGTTGTCTGCCCCAGTAAAGACCCACAGCCTCAGAAACCCTCTACAGGGTCACTGTGAGCTAGAACTGACTAAATGGTGGTGGGATTGGTTGGGGGTGCTGCCAGGCTCATTTTATATTCTCAGTAGTAAAAGACCAGAACTCCAACTTTCCTCTCTTCCCTCCTCTTTAAAAATTCATTGGCTAGGAGGACCCAGTCAGGTACAGCCAACGGTCCACAGGGATCACCATTCATCACCACACCAGGCACTGTGACCACTACGGGGCAACGTGCATTGTTTGTGTTTACCGCCTGTGGCATGTAGTAGCCATCCCACCTTTATCACTCAGTGCTGACACCACAGAAGGGTCACAGGCACGTCACAGTCCCTGCTCAGAGCGTCACAGTCCCTGCTTAGAGCGTCACAGTCCCTGCTCAGAGTGTGCCGCAGCGGGACAACTCCCTGGTCTGTTTCAGCGTCTGCTGTGAGCTGCTGTGGAGTCGACCCCCGACTTGGTGAGACTGGGCTGTTGTGACCCATGGGGTTTTCAGAAGGAGAATGCCAGGCCTTTCCTCCTAGTCTGTCTCAAGTCTGGAAGTGCCACTGAAAGCTGTTCAGCATCCTAGCACCCCATAAGCTTCCGCGGACAGTCAGTAGCGGCTGTGCATGAGTTGCCCTGGGCAGGTATGGAACCCAGGTCTCTGGCCTGGAAGGTGGGAATCCTACCCCTGAACCACCACTGATCCTATTTCAGCTTCTAGTGGGACCAATCCTTGGTGCTACTTGCCCTGTGGGTCATCTTCATGTGGGTCTTCCCCCTGCGAGGGTCCCTGGGTTTGTGTTTATGACTCAGAAGTAATTAGGATTAGGACACATCCAACTCTATATGGACTCATTAACACAACAAATGGGGGGAAAAAACCATCCACTTCCAAACTCAGTTACAGGAACAGCAGAGGGAGGACAGGATTTCAACACCTAGTTTGGGGGGAAGAATGCACAACAAGCTAATGTGGACGACTGGCAGATACTTTTGAAATTCAATTTCCCTCTTTCCACTAAAAGTACCCTGGTGTCACTGCAGTTAAGTGCTTGGCTGTCAAGTGAAAGAAAGGTTGGCATTTGGAGCTTACCTGCAGCTCTGAGGGAAAGACACCGGACACCTGCCCCCATAGAGATTGTCGTTAGTGTCCTCAAGTCAGTTCTGACTCACAATGACCCTGTACAGGGTTTCCAAGGAGTGGCTGGTGGGTTTGAACCGCCAACCTTGTGGTTAGCAGTCCAGTGCTTATCCAACAGCGCTACACAGGACTCCCTTGGAAACCCTCTGGGGCCCATTCTACTCCGCCCTACAGGGTTGTTATGAATGGACCCCACAACACACACAACTTTCCAATGACACTACACCATAAACCAGGCGTAGGTCTCTGAGTGGTGCCTGACACTAACCACAGAGGTTGGAGGGTTGAACCCACCCAGCGGTGCCTAGGAGAAAAGGCCTGGTGATCCCGAACGATGACAGTCAAGAAAACCCTGTGGAGCAGTTCTTGTCTGTAAGAGTCAGAACAGGTTCACTGGCAATGATTTTTGAGGGGATGTACACTGCACATAAATGGTCGGTCTGATCCCGCAGACAGAACTTTTGTGGGCAATTGTCAACTGGTTTATTCCTTCCCTCCCTCCCTCCACGCTCAGAATGCTCGTGCCAAAAGCCACCTGCTCAGACTCGTCTCCCTCTTTTGACTTTCTCCCCTGCTGAAATCTACTCAGAAGAATGGGGTACTGATGAAACACTCTGGAGCTAGACAGGGATCCTCACGGCGCTAGTAACACTGCTACCCACATGGTCAGCAGTTCCAACCCCCCAGGTGATCTTCAGGAGAAGATGGTGGCTCTCGGCTCTCATAAAGATTTAAGTCTTAGAAGCCCGCTGCAGAGTCATCATGAGCCAGAATCAACTCGCTGGTGGTGGGTTTCGTTTGGGGTTTGGAGGATGCACAACACTGTGAATAGATCCAAACCCCCAAAGTGCACACTTTAAAAGGCAGGCTTTTATGGTAGGTGACATATCTGGATAAAACTTATGTTTAAAATTTAAAAAAGGATGGCATGAATTTAAAATGTAGCCGCCAGGAATGTGTTAAACGTATACACTTCGAGAAAAATGGCAGAGAAAGCCAATGCACTGAGCTGACTGTAAAAAAGGCCTGGGAGACCGAGTGAACTAGATACAGATGGTGATGCTAGAACCCTGAGCATCAGAGGATGGGACAGAGGTGGACGGAGAGCCAATCAAGAGGAAGCAGAACAGGAGCGGTGAGAGAGAAGGCCTGGCCTGGAACGTGGCCATCTTGAGCTTTTGCAAGTAGCTGTTGATGCAGAGGCCTGCGGGCATAGGATGCGACTGGAATATTAAAAGTACCGGGGACTGCCAAAAGGACAAACAAATCTGTGTTGGAAGAAGTACAGCCTGAATGCTCCTTAGAAGCCAGGATGGCCAGACTTTGTCTCTCACACTTCAGACATCTTAGCAGGAGGGACCAGTACCTGAAGGACATCATGCTTGTTAAAGACGCTGTCAGCGAAAACAACAGAACGATGTATGTAAAACTCAGAAAGAATGAAAAAATTGCCAACCAAGAATCTTATATCCAGCAAAACTGTCCATCAAATATGACAGCAAAATTAAGTCATTTTCAGACAAACAGAAATTAAAAGTATTTGTAAAAACCACACCAACCTTATAAAAGATACTACAGGGAGTTCTTTGGATAGAGAAACACCACCAGCAGACAACAACCTGAGAGTACAATACACAGCAATACCACCTAGACTCAACGCAGATGCGGTAGTGGTGGTGAACCGTCCGTCAAGTGGATTCCGACTCACAGTGACCCTGTACAGGATTTCCAAGGCTGTAACTCTTTATGGAAGCAGAAAGCCTTACCGTTCTCCCATGGAGTCGCTGGTGGATTTGAATGCTAACTTTGCAGTTAGCAGCCCAACACATAACCAAAATGCAAAGTAAAACAGACTTATAAGACTGAAAAGAAAGCACCTAAGATATAGTTGCCACAGCAAAACCATAAAATAAAAAGAAGAAATAATCCAGTTACAGAACTTCCAAATAAAGAGGAAATCAAATAGATTTCACGAAAACAATGAGATAAATACAAATCTAACTGAAACCCTTAAAACCGACACCAAATCTTACTCCTAACCCTAGCCTCAACTTTCACCACTAACAATGATCCTAGTCTTAACTCCCAGCCTTAAAATAAAAGAATCCTAGGCTCTGGTAGCATAGTGGATACGAATCAGGCTGCGAACCTCACGGTCAGCAGTTGGAAACTACCACCTGTTCTATGGGAGAAAGAGAAGGCTTTCTGCTCCCATAAAGATGTACAGCCTTGGAAACCCTGTATAGGGTCATTATGAGTCGGAACCGACTCCACAGCACATAACAACAGGCCTAGCCATAGTCCCAACCCTAACTTTCACTCCATACTCCTCCCCCTACTGTTGTTGTTGGTGTTAAGTGCCATTGAGTTGATTCCAACTCATGGCAACCCTGTATAGAGTTTCCGAGGAGCAGCTGGTGGGTTTGAACTGCTGACCTTGGGGCTCACAGTCCAGTGCTGGTCCTACAGCAGCACAAGTAGAGTCCCTCTACTCACACACACACCCCCTCCCACCACCAAGGTGTACAGTTAAGCCTTCACAATGTTTCTCTTTAAGCAAGGATCATAAGTCAGTTTCAGTATTTGCTACTTTGGACATAATGCACTGCAGTTAGAACTTTACTCAGTTAAATTGTTAATTAAAAATCAAACTAAGTAGCCATACTCAGTTGAAACTATGTAACTATGTTGTTGCTGTTAAGTGCCCTCAAGTCAATTCCAATGCATAGTGACCCTCTGCACAACAGAAGGAAACACTGCCTGGTCCTGTACCATCTTCACAACTGTTGTTACATTTAAGCCCATTGCTGCTGCCAGTGTCCCTTTATCTTGTTGTGAGTCTCCCTCTTTTTCGCTGACCCTCCACTTTTCAAGCACTAGGTCCTTCTCCAGGGACTGGTACCTCCTGATAATAAGTCCAAAGTACAAGAGACAAAGTCTCACCATCTTTGCTTCTAAGGAGCATTCCGGTTGTACTTCTCCCAAGATAGATGTGTTTGATCTTCTGGCAATTCATGGTACTTTATTATCAATATTCTTCACCAACACCATGTGTATCTATACTCTACTGAAAAGATACATCTCTCTGTAGGAGTCCCCGCCTGGATGAGGCAAACAGTTAATGTGTTCAGGTTGCTAATGGAGGGGTTGGAAATTCAAGTTCACCCAGTGGCTTCTTAGAAGAAAAATCTGGTGATCTGAAAGAGCCACTAAAAACCCTCTGGGACCCAGCTCTACTGTGACCTACCTGAGACCACCATGCTGTGAAACAGACTCAGCAGCAACTGACCTGTATGTGGTTTTGGCTCTAGAAGGAAGCTCAGATGGTGTAGTGGGTCATGAACTGGGCTGCTAACAGCAAGGTGAGCAGTTTGAATCCACCAGCTGATCTGAAGGAGAAAGATGAGGCTTTCTGCTCTCATAAAGATTTATAGCCTCGTAAAGGTTCATAGTCGGAACTGACTGGAAGACTTGTGATAATAGCGCTGGCGGATAAGCACTAACCACAAGATTGGTGGTTCAAACCCACCAGCCACAGATTTTCTGTGAGTCAGGATTGAAATAAAAACAACATGAACAAAAAGCAAGGTTCCCTGGTGTAGTAGTGGGTGAGGCACTGGGCTGCTAAATGCATGGTGAGCAGTTTAAATCCACCAGCTGCTTCTCAGGAGAAAGATGAGATTTTCTGTTCCAGAAACCATAAACTCAAAGGCACACACAACTGACAACACAAACAAAAGCAGAGAAGCCAGCACTCAGGATTAATTGACACTCACCAAATCTCAACAACAACAGTTACAACAACAGCTGGGGAAGACATTAGTTTCTGGCACTTCCTTCCCCTCCCCCAGCCAGCCACATTCCTCCTCTGAAAACATTCCTACTGGGAAGCTGGGGTGGGTGTGGGTGGGGGAGCCCGGAATCAGATTATTTTGCACCTGGAGAGGGAGTTTTCAAAACACTACAGATCCTAGCTGCTTTCAGTGAACAGAAAAGTGTAACTAACAAGCAGAGACCCCCAAATCTGGGTAAGTTTTGGAAGGCCTCTGGGCTTTCACTTCTCTGAGGGCCTCAGAAATCTAGATGTTTGAAAAGTCAAGGGGGGGTGGGGGAGTGACAGAGAAGGAGGGAGACCTTGGCACAAGGGGCAGAACTATGCCAAACATGTGGTAGGTAAACATCCAAGGAGGCACTGGATGGTGACCACAGCCCTCATAAGCAAGGACAATGACCTTACAGTTGTACTTGCTGTTGTGTGGCATGGAAATTACACCTCCCTGTTTGCCAGAAACTGAGTGTGTGCCACTTCAGCTTCTCAGGGTGGTGGTGGAGGGGAGATAGTCTCAAATCCACTGGGGAGAAAAAAAAAACAAGGATAAAAGCAGCTCTTTACCTGCTTTCCACTTTTCTAGGTGCTGTTTGAAAAGGAAATCAGCTCTCTCCAAAGCAAAGCAAATTATGCTTACAAAAATTACATTTAGTATGCCTTCAGGCTGTGTGCATTTATTTGATCAACCCCCTGGTGGCTCAATGGTTAAACTGATCACTTCCTAAACAAAAGGCTGGTGATCTGAACTCACCACCCACTTTAAGAGAGAAAGATGTGGCAGTCTGTGTCCCTCAAAAAGAATTACAGCCTTGAAACCGTATGCGGCAGTTCTACCTTGTCCTCTAGGGTCACTGTGAGTTGGAATGGACTCTACAGTAGCATGTTTGGTTTAGGAGCAATATCTCCAACTTTTTTTCTTAAAAGGACTTGGCCCACAGATAAAGCATATAAAGTCCAAACTGTGACCTGTCCAAACAACAAAGACACTCCCATTTCCCAGACCCTTTATTACTTGGAATGTCAATCAAATACAAGCCTGGGTGCGTGGAGATAAGCACAGAACATATGACAGTCACTGAAACTCAACATATGCCAGGAGCTGTTTTTCATAGCTTCTCCTATCTCATTGGATCCCCCCTCATCCAGTAGGGCCAGAACCCAGACCTGATTTGACGGCGCAAACCTAGGCACTAGAGACACTTCTCCATACGGCTCCGGGGTTCACCAATCACTAGGTATCCCAGATCACCCCCAAATCACCCTTTTCACACAACCCTGCCTTCCCTGTAGGTCAACTCCTTTCAAATCTCCATGCTGGAAGGGATCTCTGCCATCCATGGCAAAACTTCAAGAAACTTTTTAACCCTCCGGCCGCCGTCTCTCGAGTACGATCTTAACTGAGCAACAAGGAGGCAGCTACAATGGGACAAACCATGTAAGGTGCGTCTCCTTCCTGCCCGCAGGTCGAGAAGCCCCACACCACCCCATGTCTCCCACCACATATAGAAAAGAAGTGCAAAGAAGCTCCAAAGCGCACCCACTTGGCACTGTTCTGCCACCCAAACGCGCGCTGGCAGCCAGGACGTCTGCTCGAGAATTCTCGCCCGGGGGATGTAACTGCTATTTATTGTTATTGTTGTCACGACACCTCGACCCTGCCCCTGCAGCCACCATGGAGCCCGGAGACCCTTCTCTCCAGAAGGGGGCGGGCCCGCGGGCACCGGACGCCTGGGCTGCAGCCCCAGCCTCTTGCACTGATGGTGCCGCCCGGGTTGTAGCCCCTGCAACCTGAGGGGAGCCCACTAGGGCGGGCGGAGGCGAACGGCAGCTGAGGGCCAGCTCTTGCTCTGGCGGCGCCCACCTGGGCCCGAGGCCCCCCTTCCGGGCCCGCCCCGCCGCCCTCACCTTGGGCCGCTCTCCGCAGGCCGTCCGCTCCCCGTCCGATGTTCGATCGGCGCCGCTGCCCGGCCTCCCCGGATTCACATTAGCCCCTAGTGCAGAGCCGGAAGCGGGAAGTCGCGCGGCGCGAATTGCGCAGGCGCGGATCCGCCCCAGAGGCGGGCCCGAGGGTGTGGTCAGGGTAGGGCTCGAGGGGGCGGGTCCGGAACCTCGGACTTTGCCTTAGGCTGAACCTGGAGAAGCTAGGACTGTGTCCACAGACACTGGTGGGGAAAGTGGGACCTGGAAAGGGAGGGTGGGTTTCAGGGTGAGGAGGGTCTCTGAGGGAGTATCAGCAGAGCTGGGAGAAGCCTTGGGGTGTCGGCGGGCGCCTGCGAGAGTCAATGGGCCTGGGGACACTTCAGAATGGAGGCTCATCGGTGTCAGGAGAGTCTAAGGTGGACAAATCAGTGGGGGCCCTCAGCAGCCCGTCCCAGATGCCCCAACATAGCTACCATCAGATACCCCAAAACACATAGACACCCACAGAGTTGTCATCAAACACCTTTAAACTAACATTTCTGAACCTGAAAAACATGCAAAATACCCCAAAAGTACCAGACATCTCCACCAGATGCCTCAAGCAAGCTTTCTAATACCTAGAAACTGATCAGAGCGTCTACATAGACGCTCCCAGATAGCCCAAAACATATACCAGACAGCCAATACAGCTACTGTCTGACACATTAGAGGACCCCACACAAGTGCTGTTGTTGTTGTCAAGTGCCATCGAGTCGGTTCCGACCCATAGCGACCCTGTATAGGGTTTCCGAGGAGCAGCTGATGAGCTTGAACCACCGACCTTGCAGTTCAAACGACTTTGCAGTCTGGTGCATTAACCCACAGCGCCATACCAGGACTCCTATTAAGACACCTATAAACATGCTCCAAGGAGCCCTGGGTGCCACAAATAGTTAACTTCTTGACTACTAACAGAAAGGTTTGGTGGTATAAACCCACCCAGAGGTACCTTGGAATAAAGGTCTGGCAAACTGCCACTGAAAGGTCACCCAAAATTCAGTGTCATGGAGTCGATTCCAAGTCATAGGGACCTGTGTCCCTAGGAGTTGAACAGAGTAGGACTGTTGCACAGGGTTTCTGAAGGTGTGAATCTTTAAGGAGGCTGACGCCTGCCACATCTTTCTTCTGAGGAGCAACTGGTGGGTTTGAACTACCAACCTCTCAGCAACCCAATGCTTAATCCACGGTACCACCAGGGTTTCTCTGAAAGGTCACAGCTATTGAAAACCCCATGCAGCAGATCTACTCTGACATACTTGGAGGTCACCTTGAGACTGGAGTGGGGTTTGGGGGTTGGTAGACGTGCGAGTCTTTACCCAGTGCCAGGTGTGGCACTGTGGGGTAATGTGTCACACTGCAAAGTTGTTTGAACTGCAAGGTCGGTGGTTCAAGCTCACTAGCGGCTCCTTGGAAACCCTCTACAGGGTCGCTATGGGTTGGAATCGATTCAACCGCACTTAACAACAACAACAACAACAACACCCAGAGCCAGCACCCCTCAGATGCTGCCAGACACCCTAGGTCTGAGGCTACGTGTGTAGTGGGGCCCCAAGCAGCTCTCCTAGAATGCCTAGGCAGGTCATCCCTGCAGGTAAAGAGGATCTTCCCAAATGCAAATCGCTTCAAAACAAGTCTATGATGGAAAATTTGGCAGTGGCATTGGTGATGCAAGGACCCCTGGTGGTGTGATGTTAAGTGCTCAGCTGCTAACAACAACAACAAAAAAAATCAGTGGTTTGAACTTACCCAGTGACTCTTTAGGAGAAAGTCTGGCTGGTGATCTGCTCCCATAAAGATTTATGGAAATTGCTCCCATCAAGAACTATTCGGATTCACAGCGACCCTGAATAGGGTTTCTGAGCATCAGAACTGCTGACCTTGTGGTTAACAGTGCAGTACTCATCCTACAGCGCTACACCAGAACTCCAACCTAGGAAAACCTGGGGCAGTTCTACTCTGTCCTATGGAGTTGCTACAAGTTGAAATTGACTTGAGGACACACACCAACAACAACTGATGATTGTTATATTGTTGTTAGGTGCCGTCGAGTTGATTCCGACTCAACAAAACAAAATGCTGCCTGTTTCTGTACCATCCTCACAGTTGTTTCGCTTGAGCCCACAGCTGCTTCCACTGTGTCAATCCATCTCATTGGGGGTCTTCCTCGTTTTTGCTGACCCTTCACTTTACCAAGCATAATGTTATTCTCCAGGGACGGGTCCCTTCTGTTAATACGTCCAAAGTATATGACACAAAGTCTCGCTATCCTTGCCTCCAAGGAGCATCCTACCTGTACTTTCTTCTCCAACACAGATATTTGTTTTGGTTGATGATATCTCTTCCCACAGATGTAATCAGTTTGATTCCTGTGTATTCCGTCTGGTGAGGTCTACGTGTATAACCCCCTTTTATGCTGTTTATAAAAGGTATTTACAATGAATAAGTCATTGGTCTTGCAAAATTCGATTATGTGATCTCCAGCATCATTTCTGTCACCAAAGTCATGTTTTCCAGCTACTGATCCTTCCTCTTTGTTTCTAACCTTTGCATTTCAATCACCAAAAATTATCAATCCATCTTGATTGCATGTTTAATTTCAGATTGAAGAAGTTGGTAGGATTCTTCAATTTCACCATCAAAGCTTTAATGCTAGGTGCACACATTTGAATAATAGTGGTATTAACTGGTCTTCCTGGTAGGCATATGGATATTACCCGATCACAGACAGCATTGTATTTCAAGTTAGATCTTGAAGTATTCTTTCAGATGATGAATGTGATGTCATTCCTCTTAAATTTGTTGTTCATGTCATAATAAACCACATGATTCAAAATGCTCAAAACCAGTCCCTTTCAGCTCACTAATACCTAGGATACCAGTGTTTATGAGTTCCATTGCATTTTGAACAACTTGTAAGTTTCCTAGATTCATACCTGGTACATTCCATGTTCTGATTATCTGTAGATGCTCACAGTTGGTTCTCCTTAGTTTGTGTTGTGCCCCAACAACAAATGAATGTCTTGAGGGCTTTACTCCATCACAGCCAACTCTACTTTGAGGAGCCAGCTCTTTCCCAGTCACATTTTGAGTGCCTTCCAGCCTGAGGGGCTAATTTTCTGGCACTATATCTGACAATATTCTGGTGCTCTTCATCATGTTTTGATAGTCACTATTCTGGTACTATCTGACAGTGTTCCACTGCTATTCATAAGGTTTCCAGTGGCTAAACATGCAGAAGTAGTCCATCTCTCCTTCTTCCTAGTCTGTATTAGTCTGGAAGCTCAGCTGAAACCTGTCCACCATTGGTGACCCTGCTGGTATTTAAAATACCGGTAACATAGCTTTCAGCATCTCAGCAACATGCAAGCCACCAAAGGATGGCAAACTGACAGACAAGTGCTGGGGTATCGATCATACAACATGATGAATACAATTGGAATCACTAAATTGTACACGTGGAAAATGTTAAAACATACATGCACACACTATGTGTTGCCAGAAACTCTCAGTCCCAAAATGGGGAGCAGCATCCCCAAGTCAGATATATCTACTAGCAAGCTGTCTTCAGTTGAAACCCAGTCTTCAAGGTAAAAAAAGAGATAATATTCAGGAAATTCAAGTTTCTATAAGTGCAGGGACCACTTCATGAGCCATCCAACTCAACCAGGGTTAGACACCCCAATACAAGTATGTCTGAGGCCTCAATCGATTGGTGGATTTTCATTCTGTGAATGGTTATGACTTTGGCAATTGGGAGCCATTGAAGATGTTAGGCAGAAGGAGTTGCAGGACTAGGTTTGCATTGAATTGGAATGAAAGGCTCCCTCCGGTGGGGCAGCCGTGAAGAATGGATTAGATCCAATGGCAAAGCTGTTGGATACCAGTTAGGAGGCTCCTGAGAAGGGCTGATGCTGGAGAGTGGTGAAGATGGAGAGGAGAGAATGTGTTCAAGAGAGGTCCTGGGAAGTACGGCCAGATGCTGGACACATTCATCATTGTTTTAATAGTCACTTTGGTTATAGAAATGTTCAGGTTGACCCTAAACCAAGAAAAAAACCAAACCTCTTGCTATCATGTTGATTCTTACTGATTGCAATCTTATGAGTAGAACTGTGTCCTATGATTTTCTTGAGTATTGAAGAGCAAAGATGTCAGTTTGAGAACTAAGGTTGACCAAGTCATGGTATTTTTAATCACCTCATATGTACATGAATGTTGGACAATCAAAAAGGAAGACTGAAGATGAATCAGTGAATGATGGTGTTGGCAAAGGATGTTGAAAGTACCATGGACTGTCAGAAGGACAAATGTATCTCGCATGAAAGAAGTACAACTAGAACGCTCATTAGAGGCAAAGCTAGCCAGACTTTGTCTCTTGTACTTGCGACATGTTGTCAGGAGGGAGCAGTCCCTAGAGAAGGACATCCTGCTTAGTAAGATGAAGAGTTAGTGAAAAAGAGGAAGATCCCCAATGAGACTGGATTTGAGTAGCAACAACAGACTGAAATATAGCAGCAATTGTGAGGGTGGTACAGGACTGGGCAGTATTGCGTTCTGCTGTTATCGCTATGAGTCAAAATCAATTCGATGGTGCCTGACAACAACCTTTTTATGAAAGCAGATCTCCTTTCCTTGCATAGCACCATTGAGTGGGTTCTAACCTGGTAACCTTTAGACTAGCAGTTGAACACAAACTCTCCGTGCCACCCAGGAACAGTTCTTCCCTGTTATCATTGTTAAGTGCTGTTGAGTTGGTTCCAACTCATTGCAACCCACTATAGGGTTTCCAAGGAGCAGCTGGTGGATTTGAACTGCCAACCTTGCAGTTCAAACCAACATTGCTTGCAGCTGAGTGCTGCAATAATGTACTTGACTGTTTGCCAAAAGGTTCATATCCACACAGAGATGCCTTGGAAAAAAACGGCTCGCAATCTGATCCCATAAAGTCAGTCACTGAAGACCCATGAAGCACAGTTCTGCTCTGGTAACACATGGAATTTGTGAATCTGAATCAACTCTAGACAACTAGCTTTACACTGTGGGCCAGGGACTCTGCTAAGAGCTAAGCGTTGGTTCTGCCATCCTCACAGTTGGTACTGCATTTGAGCCCTTTGTTGCAGCCCCCATATCACCCCATCTCATTGAGGGGCTTCCTCTGTTTCACACTGCCCCTCCACTTCATTTGTCACAGTTGACATCATCAACCTTGCCGTTCTGTGTTGTTGAACTGACTCTGGCTACAGTGACCCTACATGAGAGTTGAACTACCAACCCCCCCTCCCCTCCCCCAGGGTTTTCTAGGCTGTAATCCTTACAGGGAGTCCTGGTGTGACGCTGTGGTTTAGTGCACTAGACTGCAAGGTTGGTTTGAACCACAAGGTCGGTGGTTGAAGCTCACCAGCCACTGTTCGGAAACCCTATACAGGGTAGCTGTGAGTTAGAACTGACTCGATGGCACTTAACAACAACAACAGCGGTCTTTACAGAGCAGGCCTGCTGGTACAGTGGTTAAGTTCTCAGTTGCTAACTGAAAGGTCAGTGGTTCAAACCCATCGGCCACTCCAAAGCAGAAAGATGAAGTAGTCTTCTTTCGTAAAGACAGAGCCGTGGAAACTGTGTGAGACAGTTCTACTCCGTCCTATGGGGTTTCTGTGGGTTGAAACTGACTCAAAGGCAGTAAATTAATCTTTACATTAACATCAGATCTTTTCTCCCTCAGAGCCGCTGGTAGGTTTGAACTTGCCAGTTTTGATTGTTGTTGTTGTTAAGTGCCGTCGAGTCGGTTCCGACCCATAGCGACCCTGTACAGTTTTGATTAGCAGCTGAAAATTTAACTATACACCACCAGGGTTCCTTCCATGATATTAACATGCTGCTGTCTAGTTAATTTCAACTCACAGCTGGTACCTTCTGGTCCCGGTTGAGTACTTAACTACTACGCCATTATGAGTTCTCATGGACATACACAGTTGTTGTTAAGTGCCGTTGAGTCGGTTCTGACTCATAGTGACCTTGTATAGGATTTCCAAAGGGTTGCTGGTGAGTTTGAACTGCCGACCTTGTGGTTAGCAGTCCAGTGCTTATCCTACGGTGTCACGTCATGGACATTAGTGGATGGATAATTCCCTGTCCTGAGCGTGCTCCTGCACACCTAGGATGTTGAGCAGCAACCCTGACTTCAATCCACCAGATGCTAGTTACACCCCAAAATGTCTCCAGATATTGCCAAAAGGTTTGCTGTTATGTGCTGTCAAATCAGTTCCGACTCATAGCGACTCTCTATATGGTTTCCAAGGAGCAGCCTGGTGAGTTTGTACTACCGACCCTGTGGTTTACAGTCCCAGCCATACCAGGAGTCCATATGGGTGGGTGCGTAAAATGACCCTGGGTTGAGAACCACTGGTCTTCCCCTTCGGGCTTCTTAGGAGAGCTTTGTCTAAAGGATGAGTAAGTGTGAGGTGGAGAAGGGAGTTCCAGGAAGGGTGCTGAGGAACAAGGTGTAGGCGACATTCGCCGTGACCACGAGAACTCAGGGTGTCTGCACTGTGGAATCTGGGTGGTCCACTTGAAGGTGAGGAAGGTGAAGGGCCTTAAAGGTCAAGGGCAGGAACAGGATTAGAGGGAAGGGTGCTTGTCAGCAGGGCAGGTCTCTAGGAAGCTGTACCCATAGAGACAGATCTTCCTTCCATAGCTGCCTTGTGTGTGACTCATTCTCAGCTCAGTTTAAATTACTATGAGACTGCTTCCTCTAAGTGACAGATAGTTACTTCTGGCTTTGAATATCTGCAGTATTCAGTAAGCAGGTGACGAGGTCTACCTGATGGGGCCTTGCTTACTCACAGACATCCTGGCCCCACCTTCCTCTTGGGACTCATGTAGAAAGTGGCGGTCAGAGCCCTGATGATTTGATGTTGTTGTATGTTACCCAGTCAGTTCTGAATCATAGCCATCATGTATAGGGTTTCTAAGGCTATAAATCTTTGCAGGAGCAGAAAGCCTCATCTTTCT
This sequence comes from Chrysochloris asiatica, assembly GCF_000296735.1. NCBI lineage: Eukaryota > Metazoa > Chordata > Mammalia > Afrosoricida > Chrysochloridae > Chrysochloris > Chrysochloris asiatica. The sequence continues at coordinate 548,438 of NW_006409032.1, read as the reverse complement.
CCTGCCTAATGGTTTGTGGGCTCAAACCGCTGACCTTGTGTCTATCCTACAGAGCCACCGTGATCCCACTGTTGTCATTGTTGAGTGCCTTCGAGTTGTTTCCAACTCATAATGATCCTGTACAGGGTTTCCTAGGAGCAGTGGATGGGTTTGAACTGCTGACCTTGTGGTTCGCAGTCCAGTGCTGATCCACAGCTCCAAATCAGAAGTCCGTGCTTCCTTTTGTTGTTGTTAAGTGCCGTTGAGTTGGTTCCGACCCATAGTGACCCTGTATAGGGTTTCTGAGGAGTTACTGGTGAGCTTGAGCTGCCAACATTGCAGTTCAAACGGCTTTGCAGCGCCACACCAGGACTCTAACTTTAGAAGGCTAGAAATCCTAATTCAGCAAAAGTCCTTGTCTCCTTTCAGCATCTGTAGACCCAGCATTCCTTGGAGATACCCATGCATCTTGGCATCAATCGTCCCCTGTGACCCCAAGTCCAAAGGATACTGTCCACACCTGCATTTTTTTCTTGGTGGTAGTAGGTTCCTCCTGAAAGAACTTGAACAACAATAAGTGATAATGATGATGGCGGTGGTGATGACAGAAGCTATCCCTGCTCAGATTGCCAGGCAGTATGCTGAAAGTCACCCACATAATTTCTTTTCCACAGATTCTGATCTTTCTTGATCTTCAAGCGTTGTCCTAAAAATCCAGTGAGACTTCCAAGAGCTGGAAGCCCATTCCCGTCACCTTAACCTTGACTTGTTTCCAAAGACTAGAGTTCTGAATGGAGACGGAGTAACTTCATGGAGGGCGACCTGGGAGCATCCTTAGCCACTTGATGAAGGCGAACACCAGAGTAACTGGTCCTTCAGCTAGCACCAAAACACCTAAATCCAAACCTTTGCTGTTCAGTTGACTCCTGCTCATGGTGACCCCGGGTGTTACAGAGAAGAACTACTCTGTAGAATTGCTGGTTATATTCTTCATAGAAGCAGATCCCCACACCTGTCTTCCATAGAGCTTCTGGGTAGGTTTGAACCACCAACCTTTAGGTTAGCCTGTGGTACCTTGAATTTATTTGATATGGCTTTTCTATCCAGTGTCTTAACTCCCACTGTGATTGGGTTGTTGTTGTGAAGTGCTGTCGAGTCAATTGGACGCATAGCAACCCTGTATAGGGTTTCCAAGGAGCGGCTGGTGAGTTCGAACCAACAACTTTGGGGTTCAAACCAACGTGGCGGTCCAGTGTTTATGCTACAGCATCACACCAGGACTTCAATGGAATATTGTTGTTGTTGTTAAGTGCCATCAAGTCAGTTTTGACGCATAGGGTTTCTGAGGAGCAGCTGGTGAGCTTGAACTGCCAACCTTGCAGTTCAAATGGCTTTGCAGTCTGGTGCATTAACCCACAGCACCACAATTACTCAGCCATAAAGAGAAATGTAGTTCTGATACATGCTACAACATGGATGAACTTTGAAATCAAGCTGAATGAAATCAGTTGATTGTAAAAGGATAATTATTGTATGGTCCAACTTAGATCAAACTGCTAGAATAGGAAATGCACAGAGCAAAGAGTTTTTAATAGTAGTTACCAAGGGTGAGAGGGAAGGGGAAATGGGGACATTGTTTAGGAAGAAGCAAGTTTGTTTATGGTGATGGGAAATTTGGCAATGGATGGTGGTGAGAGAATGCAATTAGTGCCACTGAACTGTACCTGGGAAATATTTTGAATTGGCAAATGCGATGTTGTATATGAGTAATGCAAAGGATCCCTGAGGTTCAGTTGTCAGAGTACTCAGTTGTTAACCAAAAGTTCAGTGGTTCAAATCCACCAGCCACTCCACAGGAGAACGATTTGGCTGTTTGTTTCTGTTAAGACTTACACCTTTGGGAGCCCTATGGAGCAGTTTTACTGTGACCTAAAGGAGCTCTAATAGTGTAGTGGTTATGAATTGGGCTGCTACTCTCAAGGTCAGCAGTTCAAAACTACCAGCAGTTCTGTGGGAGAAAGATGAGGATTTCTGTTCTCATAAAAATGTACAGCCTCGGAAACCCTACACAGGGTCACTATGAGTTGGAACTGACTCCATGGTACATAACCACCACCACCTCCAACACCATAGGATTGCTGAGTTGAAATCGACTTGATCACAGTAGGTTGTTTTTGGTTTTAGGTAGTGAAAACCATTTACATTTGACTACTAAGAAGCTCTGGTAGCGTAGTGGTTACGAATCAGGCTGCTAACCTCAAGGTCAGCAGTTTGAAACTACCAGCTGTTCTGCAGGAGAAAGATGAGGCTTTCTGCTCCTGTAAAGATTTACAGCCTCAGAAACCCTGTACAGGGTCGCTATGGGTCAGAACCGACTCCATGACACATAACAACAACAACTAATTGGTGTGGTGCTGTAGGATTAGCACTGGGCTGCTCACCAAAAAGTTGGTAGTTCAAACCCACCAGCCACTCCTTAGAAACCCTATACAGGGTCACTATGAGTCAAAACTAACTTGACAACACTTAACAACAATAATCAACCTAAATGTTGAAGGTTCAAACCCACCCTGTGGCCTGGTAATCTACGGTCATAAAAATGACAACCAACAAAACATGTGGAACGCAGTTCTATTCTGTAACATGCAGGTTCACCAGGAGTAGGGATCAACTCAACAACCACGGGGCTTTGTTTTTCGTTTTTGCTGTTTTATGAGAGGCTTTTAAAAGTTCACAGAGAAATGGAATGAAAAGATAATGGAATTTCCCCCACAAAATTTTTTGAAGCCCCCCCTCATATACATACAAATATTATCTTGGAAATATTGCAAATTTGGTTTCAGACCACCTCAATAAAGCAAATATTACAAAAAAGTGAGTCACATGCATTTTTGGGTTTCCCAGTGCATAGAAATATGATGTTGGCTTTTGACTGTTGTCAATGAAGCGTGCAATAGCATGTGGAAAACATTTGAAATGTTATGAGGAAGACCAAAACAGGACACAAAGACATAGGCTGTAGGAAAAATGGTGCCAAAAGGCTTGCTGGACGCAAGGTTGCCACAAACCTACAATTTGTCAAAACTGTAATATCTGCGAAGCTCAATAAAACAAGGTCTGCCTGCATTTACAATTTCAAAATAAATAAAAGGAGAAACAGGCCGCTGGACTTACCAGATCTCAGGAATGGCTTGCCACACAGGGAGCAGTTGGAGTGGCCACAGAAGGTTTCTTGAATCAGCTGGTGCCCACTGACAACGTCTCGCTTCTCCCGAGCATCCTGTCCCTTGTCCTTCTGATGGGCTGGGCTCTTACCCTGTGTGGGGGGTGGGGAAGGAGCCTTAGAAAGGTCTACTCTGTGATGCCCTGAACCTCAACACCCTGTCAAACCGTGGGGCACACCCTGGTTCTCCCCCCTTAACCCCATGCCCAGTCCCCTGACCTTTTCCTTTTGCCTGGTGACCCGGCTTCGCAGCGAGCTTAGACTTCGCTTCACTCTGGTGCCTCGGTCGCTGCGCTCTATACCGTCTCTGCCGTCCTCGCTTCTAAGGGGCAGGAAGGTGGATGATGAGGGGGCTACAGCTCTGGGGTCCACCCGTTGGAACCCACCTGAACCTGTCTCTCTGAGCCCACCTACCCTGCTTTACTCCTTTCTTGGTCCTTGACTCCTTTCCTGACGCACTCATTCACTCAGTGAACATTTAAGGATGTTTGTACAGTTCTGGTAGCATAGTGGTTACGAATCGGGCTGCAAACCTCACGGTCAGCAGTTCAAAACTACCAGCTGTTCCGTGGGAGAAAGATGAGGTTTTCTGCTCCCATAAAGATTTACAGCCTCAGAAACCTTGTACAGGGTCGCTATGGGTCGGAACCAACTCTACAGCACTTAGCAACAACAGTACAGTTCTGGAGAGGCCATGGGACTAGGTTTGTAGAGGTATGGTACTAAGTTTTCAAGGGCCCTCAAGGGTCCCAGGCTGGAAATCTTGACTCTGGTCACCTCTGACCTTCCCCCCACCCCCATATCTACCAGTCAGACTCCAAGTCATGGTGACCCCAGGTGTGTCAGAGTAGAACTGTGCTCCATGGGGTTGTCAGTCACTGTGATTTCACAGATTACCAAGCCTTTCTTTCAAGGCACCTCTGGGTGGTAGCTGAGTACTTAACTGTTAACATCACCCAGGGACTCAACCCATATCAAAATAAAAAACCCAAATTAGTTGCTGTCAAGAGGATTCTGAAGCAGGACGACCCCGTGCGGGCAGAGTAGAACTGTGCTCTATAGAATTTTCAATGGCTGTGAACTCTCAGGGGAGCCCTAGGGATGCTGTAGGCTAAACATTGGGTGTTTGTTGTTGTGTGCCATCGAGTCATAGTGACCCTGTGTAGGGTTTCTGAGAGCATCTGGGGGATTTGATGTGCCCAGTCCAGTGCTTATCCAACAAGGCCACACCAGGACCTGCTTAA
>NW_006409032.1:540978-541606 GCF_000296735.1 Chrysochloris asiatica | reverse complement strand
CCACATGGTTTACTATGCAGAGAATGACAAATTGAAAAGGAATGGTGTTGCATTCATCATCAAAAAGAACATATCCAGATCAGTCATGAGGTACAGTGCTGTCTGTGATAGGATAACACCCATGTGCCTACAAGGAAGCCCAGTTAATACCACTATTAGTCAAATTTACACACCAAACACTAAAGACAGTGAGGATGAAATAGAAGAATTCTACCGATTTCTTCAATCTGACATCGATCAAACATGCAATTAAGATGTATTGATCATTACTGGTGATTGGAATGCAACGGTTGGGAGCAAAGAGGAAGGATCAGTAGTTGGAAAATAAGGCGTTGGTGATAGAAATGATTCTGGAGAATGCATGATAGAATTCTGCAAAATCAATTATTTGTTCATTTCAAATACCTTCTGTAGACAGCATAAAAGATGACTATAAACATGGACCTCACCAGATGGAATATACAGAAATTAAATTGACTACATCTGTGGAAACAGACAATGGAAAAGCTCTATATCATCAATCAAAACAAAGTCAGGGGCAGACTGTGGAACAGACCATCAATTACTCATTTGCAAATTCAAACTGAAGCTGAAGAAAATGCAAACAAGTTCACGAGAGCCAAAATAT
>NW_006409032.1:529562-540878 GCF_000296735.1 Chrysochloris asiatica | reverse complement strand
GTTAAGCACCATTGAGTCAGTTCCGACCCATAACAACCCTGTATAGGGTTTCCGAGACTGAAAATCTTTATGGGAGCAGAAAGCCTCATATTTCTCCCGTGGAACCACTGGTAGTTTCGAACTGCTAACCTTGAGATTAGCAGCCTAATTTGTAACCATGAAACTACCAGAGCTCCTCGTTGTTGTTGTTGTTGTTAAGTGCCACTGAGTTGGTTCCAACCCATAGCGACCCTGTATAGGGTTTCTGAGGAGCAGCTGGTGAGCTTGAACTGCCAGCTTGCGGTTAAGTGCTATACCAGGACTCTGTATTTATGTAGGATGTGTTTTAAGTCAATCTTCTGAGATATAAAAAGAGCAGATTAAGCAAGCAGAGATGGGAGAAGAAAGATGCTATGCCAAATGAAAACTGGTCAAGGAGCCAAGGAATAAAGACCTTCCCCCAGAGCCAACAGAGAGAGAGTCTTCCCCTAGAACCAGCGCCCTGAGTTCAGACTTGTAGGTTACTAAACTAGTCACTCCTTGGAAACCCTACAGGGTCGCTATGAGTCAGAACTGACTCCACAAAACAACAACAGCAAACTACGAGAAAATGAATTTCTGTTTGTTAGAACCACCCCCTTGTGATCTTCTGTTACAGTAGCACCTCCCCTCTTTCCAGTTTCACCCTGGCATCATACAGGGCTTGCAGCTCTGAGCAAGCACAGTTTCCCTTCCTCCATCCTCATCTCCATTTGCTGGCAAACTCCTCCTCTTCTTTCCTTCCTCCTCCAGAAAGTCCTCCTCTGTGCATCCCACCCCCAGGGTGCAGAGGGGCTGCCCCTGACTCTCAGAATAAGCAGATCTCCCTTCTCCCAGTTGTCAGCGAGAAGATGAGCGCCTGCCAGCTCAGGACCCAACACAGAGGACCCTCTGTAAGTGCTCACTGGCATCCAGTACCTGCCCCACCCTTGGTTCCCAGTTCTGGACACTTACTCAGACAGGAATTCGAACCAGGTAATGTTGGAGTGGGGTGCCCCAGGACTGGCGGACAAGTGAGCCCTCTGCCGGGCCCTGCGGAGTCGGAGGGACAGATACCTGGTCAGCACCACCTCCCTCCCTAACTCACCCCTCCCACTCCTGTCCTCCCCACCTGTCCTCCCTTTCTTAGGCACACTAGCTTTGTATATGTGTGTGGAGTCCTGGTGTGGCACTGTAGGATCAGCACTGGGCTTCTAACCACAAGGTTGGTGGTTCAAACCCACCAGCTGATCCTTAAAACCCTATACAGGGTCTCTGTGAGTCGGAACTTACTCTAGGGCACGTAGCAACAATATCTTGCAACCACTTTCAGCAGGGGTAGCAAGTGCCTGCCTGAACAAAGTCAACACATTAGAGGATCGTTCTAAGGAGCCCTGAGAGTGTAGTGGATTACAAGCTGGACTGCGAACTGCAAGGTCAACAGTTTGAATCCATCCGCTACTCCACGTTGAAAGATGAGGCTTTCTGCTCCCGTAAAGGTTTATAGCTTCAGAAACCCTGTACAGGGTCGCTGTGATTTGGAACGGGCAGTTTGCTTCCCTGCACCCTCCTCCCCAACTCTAGTCACCTGTCCTTTTACCACCTTAGTCCCTCCTCCCACCTCTCGTGTTGCCGGCCCAACCATGTCCTTCCGTAAGTCTCCAACATGTTTCCCACACCTGTGCACATGCATCTGCCTTCATATTTGTCCCCCTGCACTGATTTCTCCCAGACCAGTCCCCCAACATTTGTCCCCCATTCCTGTTCCCACAGTACCACCCCCACACACCTGCCCGATAGCCTGTGTCCTCACACCTACTCACATGCCTGTCCCCCACACCTATCTTCCCTACCGACTTACCCATGGTACTGGCGGAGTTCCTGAAGCACCTGCTGGACAATCAGCCTGGAGGAGGATCAAAACAGACAGCGCTTGTCCCAGTTTATAGAAGCAGTGTGACTGGCCAGGACTCCCAGATCTAACTGAGACCCTACTTGAGAGCCCCACCCCTCTCCAGGAGCTCCACCCCTCTCTGGGAGCCCCACCCCTCCAGGAGCCCCACCCCTCTGTGAAGCTCCACCCCTCCCCGGGAGGTCCACCCCTTATCTGAGACCATGATGCTCTATTATGACTCGGTTACAGTACTCCTGGGAAAAGGATGTTGTGGAACAGACTGAGGTTATGGGACTGAGAGGGACAGCGATGCTCACCACACCCTCTCCCCACTTTGACCCTCGGGCGCTCCCACGTGGCCCCACCTGCCTGCGGTGGCACTCACACGTGATCGGGCTCCACGTGGTCCTTCTCCACGCACTCCAGCACGGGCGGGTCCAGGCCTGGAAGCAATCCCCAGCCCAGGAAGCACAGGTGTGAAGGGTCATCCCTGACCCTACCCTGGGCCCTACAGAACTGGAGACCCCGAAGAAGGTGGAGCCCAGGGACCAGGGGAGCGGGCTTCTCCCGACTGAGCTCTGGACCCTCCACAGCTGCCCCTCTGGTGGAGAGACCTCAGCGCCCCTTGTGGAGAGGGCAGAGCTGGGGACTTTCTAGAAAGCAGGCGAAAAGAAATGCCAGTGCTAATGATGGATTTAGACACTTATCCTTTAGATAAGGAGGACAGAGGGCAGAGAGAGGACCTGGGACAAAGACTGGCCCGTGCCTCCTTGTGGACCCCCTACCCCTCGCTGCTTCTCCTTGTGTAGCCCCCCTCCCGCCTACCCTTGCCATCCAGTCATTCCAGCTCCCTGCAATCTTTGAGGACGGGTCAGAATTGCCCTACAAGGTTTCTGAGGCTGTAGGATAAGCGCTGGACTACGGTTGGTTTGAACTGCAAGGTCGGTGGTTCAAATCAACCAGCCGCTTCTCAGAAACCCTATTTAGGGTCACTATGGGTCAGAACTAACTCCAGACACTTAACAACAACAGCAATGTGGTGCTGTAGAGTAAGCACTGGACTGCTCACCTTGAGGTTGGCAGTTCAAACCCACCAGCCACTCCTTGGAAACCCTAAACAGGATGGTTGTGAGTCAGAACCGGTTCTTTTCCACTTAACAAGAACAATATGGAAGCAGATTGTAAAGTCTTTCTCTCTCGGAATGGCTGATGGGTTCAAGCTATGAACCTTCTGGTTGGTTGGTTGGTTATATGCTGTGGAGTCGGTTCCGACTCATAGTGACCCTGTACAGGGTTTCCGAGGCTGTAAATCTTTACGGGAGCAGAAGACCTCTTCTTTCTCCCGCGGAATAGCTGGTAGTTTTGAACTGCTGACCTGCGGTTCACAGCCCGATTCGTAACCAGCAGCTGAATAATTAACCTTGGTTCTACCAGGGTTCCTTTTGCTCCCTCCCCCAAACAAATCAATTGGGACTCTCAGTGACCCTATAGGTCAGAGCAAGACTGCCCCACAGGGTGTCCAAGGCTGTAATCTTTACAGACACAACTGCCTCATCTTTCTCCTGCAGAGCGGCTTGGGGGCTTGAACCACCAAACACTATGCTTAGCAGTTGAACGCTTTACACACCAGGGCTTATTTTCTGGCCCCCTAGAATCCTGTCCAGAGAGTCCTGATGTGGTGCTGTGGGTTAATGCATCAGACTGCAAAATCCTTCGAACTGTAAGGTCAGTGGTTCAAACTCATCAGCTGCTCCTTGGAAACCCTATACAGGGTTGCTATGGGTTGGAATCGACTTGACAGCACTTAACAACAGAATCCTGTCCAGGAGACCCTAAGCCTCCCACTCTTTCTTTTTCCTGAGGTTCAGCTGGGGCCCCACCAGGAGACCCGCTCAGCAGGATCTTCTGATCTCTGCCTCTTTCCCTCCCCCACCTGGTTTGGATGAGGGAAACCCCCAGGCCGGGCACCTTGAATAGCTGGACTGGACACATCCCAATCCTGAGAGGGTACAGGGACAGATTTCGACCGCTCTCTCTTCTCGGGGCCACCGGCTTCCTGTGGGGAATAAGCATCTCACTAAGCCCAGGAGGGAGGCCTGACTGGTATAAATGGTTAATGCTCACCTGGCTGCTAACCCAAAAGTTAAAAGTTCGAGTCCACCCAAAGGCACCGCTGAAGAAAGGCCTGGCCATTTAATTATGAAAAATCATCAACTGAAAATCCCACGGAGCACAGCTCTACAGTTAGGATCAGCTGGTAAGCCTGGGGGAGGCTGCGCAGGTTGCAGGCAGACTCCCCAGATTGGGGTTCTCCAGCCTCGAACTGGGGCCACATACGAAGATCTGGGGATACACCCTCTTCAGCATCAGACTGCATCCTGTGATCTGGACCCTCAGAATTTGGAGTCTTACCCCCCTCCCCCCCCCCCCCCATTTATAGGCTGTAGCCAAGGATAGGAATTTCACATGGGGTCATGGTCATGGACAAAGATCCCCCACAGGCCACACCACCACGGCCTTCCCAGCTATGGACTCTCCCTAGGCACTCCCACCGCTTCTACTCAACACGCACACTCCAGCCACAGATATTCCTCTTAACCACAGGCTCCCCCTATGAATGGGGAGCTATACCCTTCCTCCCTCCCCTGCCTTTAGGACCCCTGTGTGGGTTCCAGCCACAGGGGAGAGTGCTCCTGGTCCAGGTTGGAACCTCAGCACTCAGGAAGGACATCCCATAGCTGGCTACTTCACCAGCAGGGGTAAGGCTCTTCCCACCGACAACCCGGCTCCTGGCCACACAGTGTGTGACTGTCAGGGCGGCAGAGGGTTACCTTGCCTGGATGCTCTGCTGGGCTCTCATCTCCAGATGGGCACCCTCGGGTCCAGGCCTGCAGGCCCCCTTCAGGCAGGTTCAGAGTGAGGCTGGCCAGTGACCGAGGGAGAGAGGGTCCTTCTTCAGGTGCCGAAAAGTCGATGCTGAGTCTGGGGAGGAGGCAGAGGGCTGAAGCATCAGTTGGTCTCCCTGGGCGACGGGGGCTTGGGAGACCTGCAGGTGAGCCTTGGGGGCGGGGAGAGGGGCGCAGGGTATAGACTCCCAAGTCAGGGGGTAACTTGAGGCAGGGGCAGCTGGAGAGACTAGGGAGCCTGGTTAGGGAGTTTCCTTGAAGCCCCTTTGCATGGTAAGCCCATCATTTTCACCTAGACGGGATTTGGGGTGCAGTGTTGATAGAGACGGGGGGCTGTCTGAAGCAAGTCTCACTGCTGCGGAGTTGGTGGAGTCAGGCACAGATCTGTACCTTGGTCACCAAAGTGTTTATTGTGCACATATGTGTTCAGTTAGCATGTAAGTCACATGTTGACATATGTACACAGGTGTATATAAGTCTGAACACTGAGCATGAGCAAGTGTGCACATTTGGGCTCCTGTGTGTTTGTGGCATCCGTGTGCAGTCTGCAGTTTGGGTTTGCATGCATGTTTGTTGTGCACTCGGCTTTGCCCTGTCTGCTAACGTGTGCACTGGGAGAGGGGCTTCCAGGCTGCTTTCTGACAGTGTAGACACCCCTGGCGGCCCTCAAGTCGGATGGTGCAAACCCAGGGGCAGTCCTGTCCTGGGGGAGGTTTCTCGGGCATCAGGCAGCAGTGGGGACTGACCTCCGAAGGTTCTCGGAGCAGCTCCGGGATCGCTCCCAGCTGCGCCTTTTTGCCTTCAGGCCCAGGGACCCTGTGGATCTGGAGAAGGCTGAATCTCCTCCTACTTCACCAAGGGTAGTACTGTCGGTGGTCTCCCCAGGCAGACTGTGGGAAGGGTCCCCCAGGCCCAAGTCCTGGAGAAACTCGCTGCCCTGAAGGGCTTCCAAGTCCAGCCTGAGGTCCTCAGAGCTCTGGTCCAGCTGTCCTGGAAAGTTGTCTTCTTCCTATGGGCAGGTGGGCAGGAAAAGGCTCTGAAAAGAACTATTAAGTCTGCTGTCTTCTGATCATGAGACCTCTGCCCCCCAACACCCAGGCCCTACCCACCCCACAGGGGTCCAGCCTGGTCCAGCTTGGTTCTTTAAGGTTTCTCTTCTCCAGAAGGGGGCAGGGTTCGGGGCTTTTAGACTTCACTGTCCTATCGCTGAGCACCTCACCTTGCTGAGGGTCAGCATGCTCGTCCGAGGAAAAGGACATGGTCATCTGTGTCCTGCTCACCCATCATGTGATTTGAAGGTTTGGGAGGATTGTGTTTGCAGATGCAATTGGCAAAGGTACTGCACAAAGTGCTTGTTAGGGGTTGACTACATCTCCCCCAAATCTGTGTTAAAGCCCTAACCTGTAAGTAGGGACCTATGGTAGTGCGGTGGTTAAGGTCTCATCTGCTAACTAGAAGGGTGGCTGGTATTCAGGAGAAAGGTGTAGCAGTCTACTTCTGTATGGTTTCCAAGGCTGTAAATAATTGAGTTAGGAGCCCAGCACTTAAGCCACTGTGCCACTAGGGCCCCTGGTTTGGTTGTAGTACTTGTAACTATGACCCTTGGAGTCCTGGTGTGGTTATACGATAAGAACTGACTGGACTGTTAATCACGTGGTTGGTGGTTCAAACCCACCAGCCACTCCTTGGAACGGACTCAATGGTACTTTACAACAATTATGATCCTGTTTAGAAATAGGGACTCTGTTATGTTAATGAGGTCATAGCAGAACAGGATGGGCCCTAAATCTAATCCCTTCTGAATTATAAAATGAGTAGAACAGACACACACACACACACGCATGTATGCACGTACACACATTCACACACAAGAGGAATGAGGAGGACAGATGCTGGAGATAGCAGATGCTGGAGATAGCTGCATCTGCACATCTGGGGACACCAAGAGTTGCCCCAGCTACTAGAGTAGGCACACCTTGGACTTGGACTTCCATCCTCCTGAACTGTGAGAAAATCAATGTCTGTTCTTCAAAGCCTCCCCCTTGTGGTATTGGTGTTACATCAACACTAGAGAACTAAGATGGTTATACTTAGAGCTAATGGTGACACTTCAGGCAGGTGCTGCATAAAACTGCTCTAAAGTGTTAAAGAACAAATATGCCACTTTGAAGACTAAGGTGCACCTGACCCAAGCCAGGGTATTTTCAATTGCCTCATATGCATGTGAAAGTTGGACAGTGAATAAGGAAGACAGTAGAGGAATTGATGCATTGGAGTTATGGTGCTGGAGAAGAATATTGAAAGTACCACGGGCTGCCAAAAGAACAGACAAATCTGTGTTGGAAGAAGGACAGCCAGAATGTTCCTTAGAAGCCAAGATGGTGAGACTTCATCTCACATACTTTGGACGTGTTATCAGGAGGGATGTCCCTGGAGAAGGACATCATCCTTGACAAAGTGGAGGGTCAGAGAAAAAGAGAGAGGCCCCCCAACGAGATGGATTTGACACATTGGCGGGCCAATGGGCTCAAACGTAGCAACGGTGTGGATGGTGCAGAACTGGGCAAAGAGTACTCATGAGTCAGAACCTACTCGATGGCACCTAACAATAACAACATCAGGCAGGTGGCAAGGCTCCTGGTCTCCCCTCCACCTCGTATTCTTCCAGCACCTCCCCTCACAGTCTCCTGGATTCTAGGCTCTTGTCTTTGGAATGGTCACAAATATGGATCTCTTCTAATCAGTTAGCCAAGTAGCTGTCTTCCAAATCTCTTGACATAGACAAGTGAGGACGAGGGTGGAACACATGAGGTACTTACCTCAGACACAAAATTTAAAGAAGAACCAAGAAACCCCCCCTCACTCATCAAAATTAGTAATATTGTGATACAATGTTTTAATAAATCCAAGTGAATGCAGGACTCTAGTAAAAAGAGATGAGCTATCATAACAAGCTATGAAAAGACATTTCTGTGGTTATTGTCAGGTGACCTCAAGTTGGTCCTGACTCATAGTGACCCTACGCACAACAGATTGAAACACTGCCTGGTCCTGTGCCAACCTCACAATTGTTGCTACGCTTGAGCCCACTGCTGCCACGAGACCAATCCAGCTTGTTGAGGGTCTTCCTCTTCTTTGCTGACCCTCCAGTTTACTGAGCATAATGTCCTTCTCCAGGGTTTGGTCCCTCCTGATAATATGTCCAAAGTATGAGAGATGAAATCTGGTCATCCTGGCTTCCGGTACATCTGGAAGTACATCTGGCTGTATTTCTTCCAGCATAGATGTTCTTCTCCAACACCATAACTTAAATGAATCAATTGTTCAACCTTATTCACTGTCCAACTTTCACATGCATATGAGGCTACTGAAAATACCATGGCTTGGGTCAGGCTCACCTTAGTCCTCAAACTGACATCTTTGCTCTTCAACAATTTAAAGAGGTCTTGTGCAGCAGATTTGCCTGATGCAATACGTCATTTGATTTCTTGACTGTTGCTACCATGAGTGTTGATGGTTGATTCGAGCAAAATGAAGTCTTTGACAACTTCAATCTTTTCTCCATTTATTTGTCCACTGGTGAGAATTTTTGTTTTCTTTACATTAAGGTTCAACATACATATACTGGACCTATGTTCTTTGATCTTCATAAGGAAACATTTTAATTCCTCTTCATTTTCAGCAAGCAAGGTTGTATCATCTGCACATCACAGATTGTTAATGAGTCATTCTCCAATCCTGATGCCACATTCTTCTTCATATACTCCAGCTTCTCGGATTACTTGCTCAGCATACAGATTGAATAAGTATGGTGAAAGAATACAATGCTGGTGCACATTTTTCCTAATTTTAAACCATTCAGTGTTCCCTGGTTCTGTTCAATGTACAGATTCCTCATGAGCTCAGTTAAGTGTTCCTCAATGCTGTCCATAACTTGTCATGATCCACACAATCGAAAGCCTTTGCATAGTCAATAAAGCACAGGTAAACATCTTTCTGGTGTTCTCTGCTTTCAGCCAAGATCCATCTGATGTCAGCAATGACACCCTCATTCCATGTCCTCATCTGAATCTGGCTTGAGACACTGTTGCAGCCATTTAAAAATTCTCTTTATCCTATGACTTCTGCATTCCACTGGGTCACCTCTCTTTGGAGTGGTCACAAATATGGATCTCTTCCAACCAGTTGGCTAGATGGTTGTCTTCCAAATTTCTTAGCATAGATGAGTGAGTGTCTCCAGTGCAGCATCAGTTTGTTGAAAGATTTCAATTTGTAGTCCATCAATTCTCGGTGCCTTGTCTTTTGCCAATGACGCCAGTGCCCCTTGGACTTCTTCTTTCAGTGTCATCAGCTCTTGACCATATGTTACCTCTTGTAATGGTTGAACATGGACCCTTTCTTTTTGATACTGTGACTGTGTGTATCCCTGCCATCTTCTTTTGATGCTTTCTGCATCATTCAATTTTTTGTCCATAGAATCCTTCAATATTGCAAATTGAAGCTTGAATTTTTTCTTCAGTTCTTTCAATTTGAGAAATGCTGAGTGTGCTCTTCTTCCCTTTGCTTTTCTAACTCCAACTATTTGCCCATTTCATCATATTTTATTTTGTCTTCTCGAGCTGCCCTTTGAAACAGGACATTCAGCTCTTTTACCTCCTCATTTCTTCATTTTCGTAGTCTTTTCTGACATTCATTTTGGTCTTTTCCTTTTTTGTTTTCGTAATGACCTTTTCCTTCTTTTGTCTTCTTAATGACCTTTTGCTTCCTTCCTGTATGATGTGCTTGATGTCATCCCACACGTCTTCTGATCTTCAGTCATTAGTGTGTAATTCATCAAATCTGTTTTTGAGATCATCTCTAAATTTAGATGGAATATGCTCAAGGTCATATTTTGGCTCTCATGGACTTGTCTTAAATCCCTTCCAGCTTTAGCCTTAACTGTCATATGAGCAACTGAGGGTCTGTTCCACAATCTTCCCCTGGCCCTGTTTTGATTGATGATGATATATGGAGCTTTTCCACCATCTCTTTCTACAGATGTAGTCAATTTGATTTCTGTGTATTCCATCAGGAGAGGTCCGTGTGTAGCATTGTCTTTTATGGTGTTTAAAAAAGGTATTTGCAATGAAAACCTCATTGGTCTTGCAAAATTTTACCATGTGAACTCCAGCATCGTTTCTATCACCAAGGCCATATTTTGCAACGACCGAGCCTTCCTCTTTGTTTCCAACCTTTGCATTACAATTGCCAGTAATTATCAATACATCTTGATTGCATGTTTGATCAATTTCAGACTGAAGAAGTTGGTAGTCTTCTTCAGCTTCATCATTACTGGCTTTAGTGGGTGGTATGTAAATTTGAATTACAGTTGTATTAACCGGTCTTTCTTGTAGGCTAGGCGTAACATACTTGTTATGAATCGGGCTGCTAACCTCAAGGCCAGAAGTTTGAAACTACCAGCTGTTCCGCAGGAGAAAGATGAGGCTTTCTGTTCCTGTAAGGATTTGCAGCCTCAGAAACTCTGTACAGGGTCACTATGAGTCGGAATCGACTCCATGGTACTTAACAACAACAACAACATAGGAGTCCTGGTGTGGCGCTGTGGGTTACTGTGCCAGACTGCAAAGCCATTTGAACTGCAAAGTTGGCAGTTCAAGCTCACCAGCTGCTCCTTGGAAACCCTATACAGGGTCGCTATGGATCGGAACCCACTCAATGGCATTCACAACAACAGCAACTAGATATTATCCTATCACAGACAGCATGGTACTTCGAGATGGATCTTGAAGTATCCTTTTTGATGATGGATTCGATGCCATTCTTCTTCAATTTGTCATTCCCGGCCTAGTAAATCGTATGATTGTCAGATTCAAAGTGGCCAATACTAGTCCATTTCAGCTCACTAATGCAATGTTTATGTGTTTCATTTCATTTTTGACAATTTCCAATTTTCCTAGGTTCATACTTGGTACATTCCATGTTCCGATTCTACCACTCGTCTGTCAGTTTGTTGTACTGTGGTGACTTGTGAGTTGTTGCTATGATTCTGAAAGCTATGCCATCAGTATTTTAAATACCAGCAGGGTCACCCATGGTGGGCAGGTTTCAGATGAGCTTCCAGACAAAGATAGAGTAGGAAGAAAGAGTGAAGAACTACATCCAAATATTTAGTCACTGAAAACTTTATGAGTAGCAGAGAAACACTCTCAGATACAGTGCCAGATATGAGCCCCTCAGGTTGGAAGTCACTCAAAATGTGACTAGGGAAGAGCTGCCTCCTCAAAGTAGAGTTGACCGTGATGATGCGAATGGAGTAAAGCCCGCTGATGGGGCACAACTCAAAATGAAGAGAAACAGCTGTAAACACCCATTGAAAATCAGAACATGGAATGTACAAAGCATGAATCTGGGAAAATTGGAAGTTGTCAAAAATGAAATGGAACATATGAACATCGATATCTTAGGCATTAGTGAGCTGAAATGGACTGGTATTGGCCATTTTGAATCTGACAACCACAT
>NW_006409032.1:514733-526967 GCF_000296735.1 Chrysochloris asiatica | reverse complement strand
TTTTTTTGGATGGGGGGGGACTTGGCTTATTGGAATTTACAGTCTCGGCTTTTAGGGGAGGTTTTTACATTTGTCTGTGGATATCCAGGGCTCACGTATGAGATTACTAACAAGCATTACTGAATAATCAGATGAGGGACAGTTTGTTATGTCTAAGAACTGATGCTTTTGAGTTATGGTGTTGGAGGAGAATATTGAAAATACCATGGGCTGCCCAATGAACCAACAGATCTGTGTTGAAAAAGTGCAGCCAGAGTGCTCCTTGGAGGCCAGGATGGCCAAACCTCGTCTCTCATACTTTGGCCATATTGTCAGGAGGGACCAGTCACTGGATAAGGATATCATGTTTGGTAAGGTGGAGGGTCAGAGAAAAAGAGGAAGACCCCAAATGAGATGGATTGACCAAGTGGCAGCATTGATGGACTCATGTGTGGCAACAGTAGTGAGGTTGGCCCAGGATCAGGCATCATTTCATTCTGCTGTGCATAAGGTTGCTATGAGTTGGTACTGACTCGATGGCACCTAACAACAACAACAACAACAACATGGTCTGATTATTAATGGATGTGTGCAGCTGTTTCCTTCTCATTTTGAGTTGTGCCCCATCAGCAAATGAAGTTCCAGAAAGCTTTACTCCTGAAATAAATCCGAACATTTATGGCCAATTAAGAATCAGCAAAGGAGTGAAATCCACTCAATGGGAAAGGAATAGCACCTTCAACAGAGGGTTCTGGCAGAACTAACCCTAGGTTATGTTAGGGTGCCTTGCACCATATACATAACAAGTGCAAAATAGATGAAGGACATAAATCTTAAATCTAAAACCATAAAGTGCTTGGAAGAAATTATAGGAGCAAAACTTTGGGATGTAATTTTTTTCAATGATCAATTATCAAGCACAAATACAAATGCAGGAGTAACAGAAAATAAAACTGATCAGAGAGACCCCCTAAAAGTTAAATACGTAGCTCAGCAAAGACTTTATCAAAAGCATAGAGCAACCTAACTAAACCAAACCAAAAAATGAAACCCGCTTCCTCTGTGCCAATTTTGGCTCATAGCAACCCTATACAGGGTTTCCAAAACTGTAAATCTTCATGGAAGCAAATACAACCAGTGTCTAATATCTTAACTATATGGAAAATCTCTATAACTTAACAAATGATAAAGAACCCAGTCAAAGTCCATGCATGCACAGATCCTTCATCAAAGAGTACATTCAAATGGCCAACAGACAGATGAAAAGATGCTCAAAGACATTAGCCATCAGAGAACGCAAATCAAAACCACATTGTGATACCATGTCACTGCCATAAACCCTAAACCAAATCCATTGCTTCAGCGTCAATTCCAATTCATAGGGACCCTACAGAAAACAGTGGAACTTCTCTGAGAGGGTTTCTAACATGGCATAGTGAGTTATGCATCGGGCTGTTATCTCCACGGAGAAAGAGGAGGCTTCCTGCTCCCGTAAAGATTTACAGCCTGGGAAACCCGACACAGTGTTGCTGAGTCAGAATCAGCCGATGGCAGTGGGTTAATCTTTATGGGAAGCCGAGGCCACATCTCTCCCATGGTTCAGCTGCTGTGTTCAAACCGCCGACCTTTCAGTTAGCAACCAACTACTTTAACCCATGCCACCAGGGCTTCCTCACTCCCACTATTGTCACTGTTACATGCTGTCGAGTTGGTTCCAACTTACAGGGTTTCTAAAGGGTGGCTGGTGGGTTTGAACCGCCAACCTTGCAGTTAACAGTATAGCACCACACTAGGCTAGATAAAAGGAGCCGGGTGGTAAAACGTGCTCAAGGCTCAGCTGATAACCAAAAGGTTGGCAGGTTGAATCCACCAGCTGCTTTGAGGAAGAAAGACATGGTGATCAGCTTTAGAAAAGATTTTTTTTTAGCTTAACCATCTTAACTCAAACCAAACCTACTGTTGTTGGGTCCATTCTGATTCATGGTGATCCTGTGTATTCTGTAGGACAGGACAGAATTGACCGGTTGAGTTTCCAACATTGTAAATACGAAAGCAGATCACCATATTCTTTCTTTCTAGTCTGCCTTGGTATGGAAGTTCTTCTGAAACCTATTCAGCATCCGAGCAACACGCAAGCCTCCACCTCAAGAAGAGGTGCAGTGGCCAAGAATCCAACCTGAGTCTCTCACATAAGAATTCTACCAGACATATAGGAGAATGGCGCCCCCTGGTGGAGCTCCGGTGGGATTAGGGATAAAGTTATGGCCATTAAGTAAGCGTGCATTAAGGAGCTCGGGCAGCGTAATGGTTATGAATCAGGCTGCTAAGGAGAACGATGAGGCTTTCTGCTCCTGCAAAGATTTACAGCCTCGGAAACCCTATGCAGGGTCGAGTCGGAACTAACTCCCTAATCCCGCCGGAGCTCCACCAGGGGGCGCTACTCTCCTACATTTCAGATCAAGAGACCCGCTCAGAAAGAAGGAAAAAAGGTGATGCACTGGACAGCAAGGTCAGTTTGAACCACAGGGTCGGTGGTTCAAACCCACCAGCTGCTCCTTGGAAAACCTATACAGGGTCACTATGAGTCGGAACCGACTCGACGGCGCATAACAGTAACAACCCAGAGCCATGTTCACACTCAGGCTTGTCTGAGTCTAAGCCCTCCCTGTTCTGTCCCTGCTTTCTTGCTCTCTCTCTCTCTTGCCCCCAACCGCCCCTGTTTCTTTTTTCTTCCTACTCTTTCTCCTTTCTCATCATTATATTTGTTGTGCTCTTCAACCAGGTCACCCACCCTTTCCTATCCTTGGAAAACTTCTTTGCTCAGCCCTCTCAGAGTTGGCCTGGTGAACTCCTATTCATCCTACAAAACCATTTTGGACATGCCCTCCAGGCTGCCTCATGTCTGCTGCACGACGGTGGGTGAGGTGCCCCCAGCTGTCAGAGTCTGTGGATCAGAGACTGTTGCTTTCTAAGTCTAGATGAGGACAGAATTTAGTGGATAAGTGAATGGGTCTCGGTGTGGGACCACTTCTGACACCTAACTTCAGACACTGATGCGGCCCCAGGCAGGCCTTCCACACAGCATTCTGCTTAGGGGGTCCCAACTCCCTTCATAAATCACACGAGACTTCCAGGATACAACTGATAGATAAAATACAGAAAGGACACCCAGTTACATTTACATTTCAGATAAATAGTGAATAATTTTGAAATATAAGTATATCTCAAATATTGCAATTGTTGTTGTGAAGTGCCATCGAGTTGATTCCGACCCATAGCGACCCTGTATAGGGTTTCCAAGGAGCAGCTGGTGAGCTTGAACCGCCAACCTTGCAGTTCAAACGGCTTTGCAGTCTGGCGCATTAACCCACACCGCCACACCAGGACTCCAAATATTGCAATAGCTTACATCTGAATGTAATTGGTCCTCTTGTAATTTTATTTGCCAAGTCTGGCAGCCCCTCTCCTAGGACTAATAAACCAGGAAGTCCCCTAACACTGAGGTATAACAGGAATACCACAAGGGGACGCCTTTAACCAACAGAGTTTTATTTTTTCAGTTTGGAAGACTTCTTGTTATATACTCTCCAGTTGGTTCTGACTCATGTTCTTGTTAAATGCCGTCGAATCAGTTCCCGCTCATAGACACCCTGTGTAGGGTTTCTGAGGAGTGTGACTGGTGGGTTCGAACTGCCAACCTTGCAATTCAAACTGACCTTGCGGTCCAGTGCTTATCCTACAGTGCCACACCAGAGAGGCTGATGTACTTGGAATGCCTAATTCAGGGCACTGGTTTTGTAGAATTCAGACGAAGGCCTGTCTCCTTGCTCTGCTCTTTTTTGTCTCTTTTCAGCTTCTACATCTCGGTTCCTTGGCGATCTTCATGGGGCTTTTTGTGTGTATCGCCCACTCCATTTGTGCTTGCTTCTCTGTATCTAATCTGCTCTTTTTCTACCTCAAAGGTGAATGATTGGCTTAAAACACACCTTCCACCAATGATATGAATTCATTAACATATCAGAGAAAATTCTGCTGCCAAGTGGGATTATATCCATAAGTGTGCTGGGGTTTTAGGATTTACAAGGTGTATTTTGGGGGATGTAATTCAGCCCATAATACCAGGCACGACCAGTCTGTCAGGTGATGGGGGAATAGGAAGAAGCTTGCAAAATAGAGTTGGGGCGTTTAAAAAGAAGCTTCCAAATTGACATGGAAAACACACACTAGCTGGAATTCAGGCCCTTCGATGGGTTGTAAAGCTTGGCTGGGTGGCCTTCACCTGTTTTGGGATGGGGCGGGACGAGCTATGCCGGTTTGTTTCTTCTTTGCTCTTACCCTTTTTAATCTCTCTAAACAATTGACCTCTTGGACCCCTTCCTGCTTCTTCCTTTTTAAAAAAAAATTATCAAACTATGTAAGAAGACTGTGGGTGGTGCAAGAGATTAATGCTGTTAATGGAAAGGGTGGAAATTCTGGTCCACCCAGAGGCAGCTGGAAGAAAGGTCTGGCAACTTACTTCTGAAAAATCAGCCGTGGGAAGCCCTAACAAGCACAAGTCTACTCTGACACACACGAATATTTATGCATCTGAATCTACTCGGGTTAAAACTACATACGAAATGATCAAACATTTTCCAGTTCAACAATTTTTACATGTCCATTTAAGTGAAATCGGTGGCATTCTTGTATGTTATACATTCATCACCAAGGAGACCTGGTGGTGTAGTGAGTTGCTAACCACAAGGTCAGCAGTTCAGATCCACCAGCTGCTTCGAGGGAGAAAGAGGAGGCTTTCTGCTTCTGTGAACATTTACAGTCTTGGAAACCCTACATAGCGGTCACTAGGAGTTGGAATCGACTTTGATAACAGTGGGTTTGGATTTGGGTTTTTATAAACATTACCACTGTTCATTTCCAAAGGATTCTACCACCATTAACAGAAATCCAACACCACCCCCCCAAGCCTCTATGTTCATTAAACAATAACTCCCTCTGCCCCCTCCAGGGACAAGTCTCTTGAGAAGGACATCCAGGGATTCCTTGATCTCTCTAAGTCTGCACATTTCATATATGTGAGATCATACAATACTTATCCTTTGGCGACGGACTTACTCTGCTCAGCATGTTTTTTAGTTCCCTTCATGATGTGGTGTGCATCAAGACTTTCTTTCTCTTTATGGCTCAATTGTATGCCCTTGCACGGAGGAACCACATTTTGTTGATCCATGCGTGGGTGGCTGGACACTTGGGTTGTTCCTACTTTTTGTTGGTTGTGAAAAGTGCTTCAGTGAACATTGGTGCACATGTTTCTGTGTGCTTTCCTGCTTTCAGTATTCCTGAGGCCGTTCTTGAATCTCTCTGTTGCTGCCCTTCTTATCCTGCCTGGCTGGCATCCTCTTCCTCCCTCTGCCTTTTCAACACCACAATCCCTTGGGCTTCTCCTGGGCTGATGGCTTTGTCCCTGGTCCTCTCGTCCTTCTCCAGCCTCTGTGGTCCGGCCTTGCCTGGCTCTCTTGGCAGCAGTCTGCTTCTCACTTCTGATTCTTCCCCTCCTCCTCATCCAGAGTGCCTGATGACCCCCACCTCCTCTGCCAACAAGGTTTCCTGGTGTCTCTGGTTTTCATCCCCCCCCCCCCCATAAGTATAAACATGTCAGGGCAGCCTCTTGGCCAGGCCAGCTCCCTCTCTCTCCTGCATCTGGCCTCCCTCATGCGAGGCAGAGTGGGAACGAGGCCAGAGCCCTGGGCAGAAGGGGAGGCAAGCTCGGCACAGGCTGTCCTGGTCCTCTCCCTTCTCCAGGTACACTGAGGGAGGAGGGCCTTGAGCCTGTCCTTGGCTGGAAGCTGGGACCTCCCTGGCCTCCCCCAGCAACTCCTGGGTAAGAAAACACCGAAGACCAATGAGGGCTTTTCCAGCATCATACATGACCCAAACACCCAGAAAGAATGTCATTAATCTAGGCTCCAGCTTCCTGTACCCGGGGGAATCTCCAGCCAGACTCAGAAGAGAAATGTTCCAGGCTCCCCCACTCCTGAGAAGGCTTGAGATGGTACATGGGTAAAGTTTTAAAACCGTATAAACAGTTGTGTATCTCGATGTGCCAGCATAGAAGTCAAAGAGCTTCGCTATGAAATCATAGACGCCTTGCTTAAACAAAAAGATCAAAAGATGAAGCAACTGTTTCTCTACAGACCCTCTCTCTAGGTCTACGCACTTCTGAAGAAGGTGTTTGCAGCTCTCTAACCCTTTCCTCCAAGGAGCTCTAGCAGTGTAGTGGTTACGAATTGGGCTGCTAACCTCAAGGTCAGCAGTTCGAAACTGCCAGCAGAACTGAAACTAGCAGCGGAACCACGGGTACTTAACAACAATAACAACAACAAAAACAAACCCTTCCCCCAGGAGTCTGCGCCCTTCGAATTACGCCATTTCCAAATGGCAATTTTAGCATCCTTCTTGTTATCGTGTGCCCTGGAGTCGGTTCCGACTCACAGCGATCCTGTACAGGGTTTCCAAGTCTGTAAATCTTTATGGGAGCAAAAAGCTCCCATCTTTCTCCCGTGGGACAGCTGGTAGTTTCGAACTGCTGACCTTAAGGTTCGGGGCCCGGTTCGTAACCACTACGCTACAGTCTCAAATCGTGGACCTTTTCAATTTTATTTGAGTTTGAGAAACACAAAGAAGTGTGAAAGGGCAAGATCGGGCCTGAAGGGTGGATGGGCTGAGGTTTCTCAATGAAATTCTTCTAGGACCATTCTTGCCACCCTCCAAGCAATGAGCGGGTACATTGCTGTGGGAGGTAAGAATTCTACCACTAAGCCACCAATGCTCAAGCCTTTCTGCCATCGAAAATGAAACTAAACCCATTGCCTTAGAGAGAATGTCGACTCATGTGACCACATGGGTTACAGAGAATGGCTCCAGAGGATTTTCTTGGTTGCATCTTTACAGAAGCAGATATTCAAGCCTTTTTTTTTTTTTTTTTTTTTCAGCACTTCTGGGTGGGTGGCTTGTAGCCCAGAGCAAACTATTTGCACCACCCAGAGAATTTTCTTACCCTCAATGTTGTTGTGAAATGCTGTCAAGTTGGTTCCAACTCATAGCAATCTTGTTATAGGGTTTCTAAGGAGCAGCTGGTAGGTTTGAACTGCTGGCCTTGTGGTTAGCAGTCTCACGCTTATCCTACAATGCCACACACCAGGACTCCTCTTTTCCTCATAGACGACGCATGACTAAACCCAGACGTTAAAATCAAGTATGATAAAATGTTCCAGGCAGTGGGCTGGGGAAGTGCAGTTGCAGGGTGGGGGTGGGGGTGGGGAAGAAGCTAACACTGTCTGGGGATGGGGGCATTCCAGGGGACTTCCTGGAGGCAGTGACAGTGGGTGGAAGGTGGTGAGCGGAGAAGGCAGACGGGAGCATCCCAAGCACAGAAAGAACAGTGTGTTCGGAAGGCTGTTGGCTGGAGAGCTCATCACAGTGCCTTTGAACAACTGGCAAATGCTCTCACTGTCTGGAGGTACAGCCAGTGGGGTGGGGGCCAGACTGGTCATCTGGTAGGCCACCAAACTCAAACCAAATGTACTGCCAACGAGTCGATTTGGACTTACAGTGACCCAATAGGTCCGAATAAAACTACTCCATAGGGTTTCTGTGGTTGTAAATGTATACAGGCTGCCTTATCATTCTCCATTGGAGCGGCTGGTGGGTTTGAACTTCCAACATTTCAGTTTAGCAGCTGAATGCTTAAGTTGTTGTTTTTAAGGTGTCATTGAATTGGTTCCAATGATATAGGGTATTGGAAACCCTATACAAGGTTTCCAAGGAGTGGCTGATGGGTTTGAACCGCCGACCTGTGGTTAGCAGTTCCATGCTTATCCTAAGTGTTATTCCAGGACTCCGGCTTAAGTTGTTGATGTTGTTAAGTTCCGTTGAGTTGGTTCTGACTCATAGCAACCCTGCACAGGGTTTCCGAGGAGCAGCTGGTAGGTTTGAACTGCTGACTTTGTGGTTCCCAGTCCAGTGCGGATCCTACAGGGTCACATCAGGAGTCCCTGGATTATGCAGGAAGGGTAAAAATCTAAAACCAATGGTTCAATCCTGAGTTTTGGTAGAAAAAACCAAACCCCAAGCAAACAAAATCCCCCCAAAACAAAAATGATCCCAAACCAAACGCCTTGCTTTCCAGCTGACTCTGACCAATGGCACCTTTTATGTTACAGGAGCCCTTAGGAGCTCCATAACGTTTGCTTGGATGTGTGCTGGACTACTAACTGAAAACTTGGTGGTTCAAACCCACCCAGAGACACCTCAACAAAAAGGCCTGGTGATTTGCTTCTGAAAGATCAGAGTCTCGAGATGCTATGGAGCAGGTCCACTCTGCACACAAGGAGTGTCCAGGAGTCGGAATCAATATGACAGCAACTAACAACAGCAGGGGGTCCTGGTGTGGCACCGTGGGTTAATGGACTGAACCTCAAGGTCAGTGGTTCAAATTCACCAGCCGCTCCTCAGAAACCCTATCTATACAGGGTTGCTATGCGTGGAACCGACTTGACAGCACTTTACATCAACAGTGTGATGGTGTTGGGAGCTACCGTCCAGTCAGTTTCTGTGAGTTATGCTATATTACGGAGTAGAACTGTTCCTTCAGGTTTTCTCGACTGTAATCTTTATGGAAGCAGTTTGCCAGACCTTTCTTCCAAGGTGTGGCTGGGTGGGTTTGAACCACCCACCTTTGGGATAGCAGTCGATTGGAAGCTGCTTGCACTACCCATTCATTGTGATCAAGTGAATTCCAACTCAGACTGAATCTACAGACCAAAGTAGAACTGGTCTTTAGGGTTTCCAAGGCTGTAAATCTTTACAGAAGCAGATCTTACTTCCATGGAGGTTTGAACCGTCAATCTTTCAGTTAAGTAACCATCTGCTTAACTATCATGCCACCAGGGTTCTTTTGCGCTATCCAGGCTTCCAGAATTCCCACTCCTAGGCAGACACCCAAAAGACTTGAAAGCAGAGATTTAGGTATATGTACCAATATTCACTGCAGTAATTATCCACAATAGCCAAAAAGTAGAAACAACATAAGTGTCTATCAGCAGATAAACAGATGAACAAAAAATGGTCCATTCATAAGCACTGGCCTGAAGGTCAGTTTGAATCACAAGATTGGTGATTCAAACTCACCAGCCACTCCTCTGAAACCCTATGTTGCATTTGTTGTTGTTAAGTGCTGTCGAATCAGTTCCAACCCATAGTGACCCTGTACAGGGTTTCTGAAGAGCAAGCAGCTGGTGGGTTTGGACCACTGACCTTGCAGTTCAAACTGGCTTTATGGTCCAGCACATTATCCTGTAGTGCCACACCAGGACTCCTGAAACCCTGTGTAGAGTTGCTACAAGTTGGAACCGACTCGACGGCACTTAACAACAACAAAGATAGTGGAGCATTACTCAGTCACAAAGAGAACTGATGTGGTGGTACAAGCCACAGCCGGAATGAGACTAGAAAGCATGCTGAGTGAACTGGGTCAGAACCGAAAAGACAAAGATTGCATGATCCCACTTACACGGTGTATCTAGAACAGACAAATGCATAGATTTGTGCAAGTCAATGCACAGTGTATCTAGAATAGGCAAAAGCATAGATTTGTGCAAGTCGATTAGAGGCAATCAGGGGTGGGGAGGGAAGATTGGGAGTTAATACTTCAAAAAAAAAAAAAGGGGATAAAACCATTTTGGGGAGAAACATCTAGGTTGCAGTTACTTTGTAATCTACTTTCTGAAGGCATGATTCTATAGTCACCGGAAAAATATTTGTTATTATTGTTGTTAAGTGCCGTCGAGTTGGTTCTAATTCATAGCAACCCTGGCTAGGGTTTCCAAGTAGTAGCTGGTGGGCTTGAACTGCTAATCTTGTGGTTCAAACCGACCTTGCAGTCCAGCACATCAAAGCACGGTGCTACATGTCACTTTGTGCTTGTATATTCCTATGGAGATATGTCAATGTATTTATTTATTTTTAAGTGACACATAAGATGCCCTTTAGGCTTTAGCCATATGGGTCCTCTTCCCTTAGTGCAGTGGACATGTGCTGCCCCGTCTGCTGGGAGAGCTGTCATTAGACTTCTGTCATCTTTCTGTCACTTCCTGGGTAGCCACATGAGGTACTGACTGATGGGATGTTACAAAGACTGGGGACCACACCGAAGGACGGCGCTAGCTCCGGGACACCCCGGGAGGTTGACCATGGCCACTGTGAACTGCATTAAAGCTCAATGTCTCCTTCTGCCCATTCTGAACCCTGTCTGCTGAACTCCACTCAGAGTCTGCTAAGCAACCAACCTCAACACTTGGCCTTCTATGTCTCTGTCCCTGGAGGAGCTGGAATGGAGCAGGGCTCACAGGCTTCTCCTCAGCATCTTCCCTCTCAGGAAGACCCTCTTCGATGGAGGGTCCTCACTCCACCCCAGCAAGACCGTCCCCAGAGGCAGGCTGGAAGGCATCATAACCTCATCCCAGTGCTTACCGCATGTCAGAGGATCTGACTAACCATGCCTAGCCAGCTGCTCCTTGGAAACCCTATACAGGGTCGCTGTGGGTCGGAATCAACTCGAAGGCACTTAACAAGAACAACCCCATTCTACTCTGTGGTATGCTGAGTTACAAGTTGGGCTGCTAACTTCAAGGTCAGCAGTTCAAAACTACCAGCTGTTCCGTGGGAGAAAGATGAGGCTTTCTGCTTCCATAAAGATTTACAGCCTCGGAAACCCTGTGCAGGGTGGTTCTGGGTCAAGCAGCAGCAATAGCAGCGGCCTCAGTTGGGAACCTCAGCCTGTGGTCTGGCCTCATCCATGAGCTTCTAAGCCAAGTACATGGAGAGAGTACACCTAGAGCAGGAAGATGAGGCTGTGGGCTGCAGAGTCGAATGGGTTTGAATCCTGGCTCAGACACGATGGGAACTGAGGTAAATCAGTCTACCTTTCTGTGCTACATTTGGTTTTAGTCTTTCCTCCCTCCCTTCTTTCTGTCTTCCCTTCTCATTCCCTTTTTTCTTTCCTCTCCCCTTCTTCTTTTTCATCCATTCACCATTTCATCCATTCAATATTCATCCATCCACCCGCCTAGCCACTCTTCTATCTATCCATCCACTTAACCATCCATCCATCCCTCCTGCCACCCACTTGTCTACCTTCCCATCCATTCATCCATCCATCCATCCATTCCTCCACTCATCTATCCATACACCAATCCTTCCATCCATCCATCCATCCACCCATCCATCCATCCATCCATCCATCCATCCATCCATCCATCCACTCATCTATCCATACACCAATCCTTCCATCCATCCACCCACTTTTCTATCCATCCATCCATCTATCCATCCATCCATCCATCCATCCATCCATCCACTCATCTATCCATACACCAATCCATCCATCCATCCATCCACCCACTCATCTATCCATATACCAATCCTTCCATCCATCCACCCACTTTTCTATCCATCCATCCATCCACTCATCCATCCATCTACCTATCCATCCATCCATCCATCCACTCATCCATCCATCCATCCACTCATCCATCTATCCATCCATCCATCCACCCATCCATCTATCCATCCATCCACTCATCCATCCATCCACCCATCCATCTATCCATCCATCCACCCATCCATCTATCCATACATCCATCAACTCATCCATCTATCCATCCATCTACCCATCCATCTATCCATCCATCTATCCATCCACCCATCTATCCATCCACTCATCCATCCATACATCCACCCATCCATCTATCCATCCACTCATCCATCCATCCACCCATCCATCTATCCACCCACTCATCCATCTATCCATCCATCCATCCACTCATCCATCTATCCATCCATCCATCCACCCATCCATCTATCCATCCATCCATCCACTCATCCATCCATCCATCCACCCATCCATCCACTCATCCATCCATCCATCCATCCACTCATCCATCCATCCATCTATCCATCCACTCATCCATCTACCCATCCATCCACCCATCTATCCATCCATCATCCATCCATCCATCCATCCATCCATCCATCCATCCATCCATCCACTCATCCATCTATCCATCCATTTCTCTCCCTCTATCCTCTTTCTTAAGGAGCACTGATAGTGTAGTGGTTATGAATCGGGCTGCTAACCACAAGGTCAGAAGTTTGAAACTACCAGCAATTCCAAGGGAGAAAGATGACGCTTTCTGCTCC
>NW_006409032.1:508084-514557 GCF_000296735.1 Chrysochloris asiatica | reverse complement strand
CCTCAGAAACCCTACACAGGGTCGCTATGAGTTGGAACCTACTCAATGGTTTAACAATAACAACAACAATATCCTTTTTCTTGTCGGAAATGATTCCAGTTTTCTCATATGTAAAAACAGAATAATAACTACTTTTCCAAGTTTTGCTTTTTTTTTTTTTAAATCAGGGTTCATTAAGATAAGGCACTAAACGAATGGTACTTGCTGCCACTATTGTCATCAGCTCTTGTCCATCTCATCAGCCCAACACCTGCCTGCTCATCCTCCATGTTTGAGAAGTCTGAGTTCTCAGGCCTCCAGAGTCCAGCGTAGGAGCCACTGCTGCTGCTGGTAACTGAGGCTGAAGCTCCACGGTCAAAGGGCTGGACACCTGGCTTCGACTCAGAGCCTGTGGAGAAAGGAGGGACAAGATGTAAGGACTGAGGAGTCAAGGCCTGTATCTGCTGCTGCTCTCTTTGGGCCTCAGTTTTCTCATCTATAAAATGGGATAGGGAGAGGAGAAGGATGGTCTCAGTGATATCTAAGCCAACAACATACATGCCACCACTGTCCCATCCTGAGCCTGTGGCAGACATTGCTAGTTGATCATGAGGCTCAGCCCTCACCAGTTGCTCATGAGATAAAATCGATTTGTCACACCCATTGTAGAAAAAATCTCTCATTTGATAGATGATGTTAATGGTCCATAGGACCAAATGCAAATTCCCATTTCCCACATATGGGTTCAAGTTTCTAGTGGTGGAACTTTGGGGTGTCTCCTTTCCCCATATGTGGAATATCCCTATTGACCTTTGAGGCCAGACGACTCCAAAGTTCTGATGTCTTTTGGACAGCGTGAACTAGAGGAGAAAAAAGGGCTTCAGGGTCAACCAGACTTTGTCCCTTCCTGGACAAACCACTTAAGAAATAATTTATTATATTTTTGTCATTGCAAATGTACACAGCAAAATATATACCAATTCTACAATTTCTACATGTACAATTCAAGGATACCGACAACATTGTTCAAGTCATGCAATCATGCACAATTCAGGGATACTGACAACATTCTTCAAGTCATGCAATCATGTTCATCCTCCTTTCAGAAAGATTCCTCCACCATTAACACAAATTCAATGATCACTAAGCTTCTCATCGAAACTTTCAAGTTCCCATCATCAATCTGATCCCGTATACACAGTTCTTTTAAAACCAATGTGTGTGCCTGTACACATTCTTTACTAACTAAGTTTAACTATTGTTTGGTTGAGGGAAAACTTTAGGGAATATTTTCGGTTTAAGGTTTAGAGATGATTTCAGGGAAATTGTTTGGGGGTTCATCCAGTCTCTGTGGTTTCAAAAAGACTAGATCCCATTTGAATTTGAAATTCTGGTCTGAAATTTCCCCCTTTTGATGAGGACTATTGTAAAGAACATTTACTCAAAATGTTTGAGACCAGCTCTTCTGGTGTCTTGGCAAAGGAGGCAGTTGTTCATGGAGGTAATTCACCACACGGTGCATTCCCTCCTTTTATTCCTGACTCTCCCTTCTCCTCTGATACTCCAGGTGAATAGAGACCAATTGTTATAACTTGGATGGTCGCTTGCAAGCTTTTAAGACTCCAGGTACCACACAATGAATTAGGAGGTTAATCAGAAGCACTAAACATGTTATTAGGCCAAGTAACTGGGATACTAGACCCTCCACTTAGTGGTTGTGTGATTTTGGGGAAGGTGGTTCTCTGAGGCTCAATCTTTTATCTGGGAATTGGGTTTGATGATGCCCACCTCTGAGAACTTTTGTGAGGATGAAGTAAAGGTCAAACCTAGCCCTGGGTCTGGTACATAGGAGATGCACTACCAGTTGGGAGGGGCCCGGACTCCCTCCCATTGTTCCTGGAAATAGCAGTCAAGAAATCAAATGATGCTTTGTATCTGACAAATATACTGCAAAAGATCTCTTTAAAGTGTTTAAAAGCAAAGATGTCACTTTGAGGACTAAAGTGAATCTGACCCAAGTCATGACATTTTCATTCACCTTATATGCAGGCAAAAGCTGGACAATGAATATGAAAGAAAGACGAACTGAAGCCTTTGAGTTATGATGTTGGGGAAGAATATTGATGCACCATAAACTGCCAGAAGAATGAACAATCTGTGTTGGAAGAAGTACAGCCAGAATGTTCCTTAGAAGCCAGGATGGCCAGACTTCATCTCACATACTTTATAAATGTTACCAGGAGGAACCAGTCCCTGGAGAAGTACATCATGCTTTGGTAAAGGGGAAGGTCAGTGTAAAAGAGGAAGACCCTCAACAAGATGGGATGACCCAGTGGCCGCAGCAATGGGCTCCAACATAACAAAGATTTTGAGCATGGTGCAGGACTGGGCAGTGCTTGGTTCTGTTTGTTGTACATGGTGTCAATAGAGTTGAAACTGACTCGAAGACACCTACCAACATGGCTGGGTGACCCATGTCCTATTTATGCTGTGGAGTCAAGATCATTATTAACAGTGCCCTTTCTACAGCCCCAAGGGTGTGGATGGCATGATACATTCTTTGCCCATTCTGCCTATAACCATTGTTGTTAGCAGAGCAGGGGGCATGATGGTGTCTCTCCCCACCATGCTGAGTTGAGAGAGATGGACAGGGATGAACAGTTTGTACCCACTTCACTTTTTGCCTCCTCCCGGTTGCATAAATACAAACAGGAACCTGAGTTTTGGAAGCCTGAAGTGATATAATTTGGGGGGGGGGCTCTCTGTAAGAAGAATACAAAATTGCTGGGGCCTCCATCAAAGGTTTGGATGGGTCAGGTGTGTGTTTAAACTTGTTCACTATAAGGCAAACACACCCTGGACCACCCGAACAGCACCATGGTCTCTACCACCACCGCTGTCCCAGCCCCCCATCCTGGCTACTTGGAAGGACTCTGTTGAGCTGTCCTTGCTGAGCCCTGCCTGCATCGACCCCCCTCCCTGTCCCAAAGTCAAGCCAACACCGATGACTCAGGGAGACATTGGAACAAAACAATCCAGGAAGGAGGAAGAAAGCCAGATGTGAGGGTGAATCCTGGAGACATGTAGGAACTTGGAGGGGGATGAGAAGCTGCCCAGAGGGGCTGTCCTATACCTCAGCCAAGTCCCCCTAGGGCCTCAGGAGAGGCCAGGACTCTGAGCTCAGTCTATATATGGAAGCTTCTGATCCAGAAACAAACTGTGCTCAACCCTGGTGTCAGATGGATCCTCTATCTTGGTGTTATAGACTGAGCCCTTATCCTGGTGTTATAGACTGAGCCCCTATCCTGGTGTTATAGACTGAGCCCTTATCCTGGTGTTATAGACTGAGCCCCTATCCTGGTGTTATAGACTGAGCCCTTATCCTGGTGTTATAGACTGAGCCCCTATTCTGGTGTCAGATGAAGTGTTCATCCTGGTGTCATAGACTGAGACTTCATCCTGGTGTTATAGACTGAGCCCCTATCCTGGTGCAGACTGAGCTTCTATCCTGGTATCATAGACTGAGTCTATGTCTTGGCATCATAGACTGAGCCTCCATTCTTGTATCATAGGTTTTGCCCCTATCCTGTTGCCAGACTGGACCTTCATCCTGATATCATAGACTGAGCCTCCATCCTGGTATCATATACTGAACCTCATCCTGGTGGTCATAGACTGAGGCTTCATCCTGGTGTCATAGACTGAGCCTCCATCCCAGTATCATAGACAGAACCTTCATTCCAGTGTCAAAGACTGATCTTTTATCCTGGTGTCATAGACTGAGCCCCCATCCTAGTATCAGACTGAGCCTCATCCTGATATCAGATTCAGCCTCTTTCCTAGTTGCCATAGCAAAAATTTCCCTCCTAATGCTACAAACTGAAGCCCTACTTGGTTTCATACTGAACCTTGGTCACAGTCTGAGCCCTAATCCTAGCCACAGACTGAACCTTGATCTTGGTGACAGACTCTCTCCTCCAAGCCTTGGACTTTGTCTCTAGTGGCCTCTGGTTCCCACATGTGCCCCAACCTCAAGCTGTCGAGACCCAGCTCTTCATCCTCTGTCCTCCTCCTGTGTCCCCATATCAGTATGACTGCACCGTCCTCCCACTGACCTAGAAACGTGGAAACCACCCTTCCTTCCTCTCTGTCCTTGGGACACCGAGCCGTGTCCATTTCACCCCATGGCCTTTCCCTATCCCACCCCCTCTTCTTCTCTACCCTGCCGCTGTCTTAATTCCAGCCCATGACTGCTGTTTCTATACAAGTACAACTGTCCTAGGAGTTCACAACTCAACCATGGGTGTTGTTGTTCTTCTACCACCTGCCTTCTGCCCAGTCCCTCTTCTGTCTGGTGGCAGCTGTGTCCTTCTGCTAGAACACTCTGATGACCTCTTCCCTTGCATTGATCCCTACTCCACAGACTCTAGTCTCTCTTGTATGACATTCAGAGCCCTTCCAGCTTGCCCTCTCATCTATACACACACAAACACACACAACTCACTGTTCTCAGATCCTCTAAGCACAGCCTGAGCCAGAGGACCTGGGGCTGCTTTGCACTCTTTTTGGACCCCCTGTGTAACAACTCATTCCCTTGCTCCCTCCCTCCTGGATCAGAGATTGGCAAACCACATCTTACGGGCCAAATCTGACTTCCTGTCTGATTTTGAAAATAAAGTTTTATTGGAACCCAGCGGCCCCCTATTTGTGTATGTCTTGTCTATGAATGCATTCCTGCTAAGCAATAGAGCAGGGTTCAGTAGTCACATCAGAGACCAGGTGGCCTACAAAGTAAAAAAAATAAATAAAAATGCTTTGACTCTGAAAACAAAAAAGACAAAGGTCAACCCCTGCTGTAGACTGTGAGGTCCCTGGGAGCAGGGGCTGGGTTTGACCCACATTTAGTTCCCCAAGTCCCCAGAGATAGCAGTATAATATTACATGTATTGATCTCGCCTTCAGTTTGTCTGACTGAGCACTCTGTCTATTGTATACTTATTCTATCCTTACAACAGCCTTGTGAGTCCCCACTTTACAGAAGCAGAAACTGAGACTCAGAGAAGTATAGTGACAAATTGATAAAAGGTGGATTTGAAATTTGAACACAGGCATTTACAACTCTAAAGCAAAGGCTCATAACCATAGGCTATCTTGTCATGAACAGGGTTGGGTAGAAATGAATAAATGGATGCTGGATGCATGTATGACTAGATGGATGGATGGATGGATGGATGGATGGATGGATGGATGGATGGGTGGATGGATGGATGGATGGGTGAGTGGGTGAGTGGTTGGTTGGATGGATGAATAGGTGGATGGATAGATGGCTAGATGAATAGGTGGATGGATGGATGGATGGATGGATGGATGAATAGGTAGATGGATGGATGGATGGATGAATAGGTGGATGGATGGATGGATTAATAGGTAGATGGATGGATGGATGGATGGATGAATAGATGTGTGAGTGGTTGGATGGATGGATGAATAGGTGGATGGATGGATGGATGCCACTTGAGGTGGCATTCTGATGGAAAGACGAGAAGATACAGAAGGAATGGGATCTAAGTTGTGGCAGAGACACTGGTCAAGAAGGACCCCAAGGTAAGGCACACAGATTGCGCTCATTATATATACACACATTGTTGTTAAGTGCTGTTGAGTTGATTCTGGTTCATAGCAATCCTATATAGGGTTTCTGAGGAGTGGTGGGTTTGAAGCGCCAACCTTGTTGTTAGCATTATAGTGCTTGTCTTACAGCACCACACCAGGACTTAGGTACTTATTATATATTGGGGAATGAGTGAAAAAGTATGGCCAGAATGGGCAACTAGTGAAGCTGAGGTGCCAAGGCAGTGGAACTCTGCCCCGGGGAACCTCACTAAAGGCCTCAGACTCTCTTTCTCCAGCCTTGCCTGCCACCCTTTTTCCAGACATCCCATCGATACCCAAACAGTCAGTTACAGAGCCAAACAGGGGAACAGAAAGGCCTTTTCCTCAAATCCCCAGGGCCACTCTTCCAGGAGAGTGGGGCCCAAGAAGGGAGAGGGGTTTGGCTGGGGATGGGCCCCACTTCCTACACCCATGCATCTTTCTGAGGAGCTGACCATCAGCCCAGATTCAAATCCCAGCAGCCTCCTCTTCCACCACCAGCCCCTGCAGCACCAGCCATGAAAGGGTGTAAGAGTCTCAGCCAATTTTCACAACTGCTGGCTTAGAAATCACAACCTCAACCTGCCCAAGTAGAAAATGGGGTGGGTGGGTGTCAGGATCGGGACAGATCTTCATCTGGATAGGATTGAGGGTGGGCATCTAGGTGACTCTTGACTGATGATGTACTAATTTTCCATTAATGACACCTGCAGATGGATTCAAATCCCTCTAAACCCTGATGGAATGAGAGATATCATTGCTGATGTCCGATGGATCTTGGCTGAAAGCAGGGAATATCAGAAAGATGTTTACCTGTGCTTTATTGACTACACAAAGGCTTT
>NW_006409032.1:499207-507164 GCF_000296735.1 Chrysochloris asiatica | reverse complement strand
TGGCCCAGGATCGGACATTGTTTCGTTCTGCTGTGCATGGGGTCACTATGAGTCGGTTCCGACTCGATGGCACCTGACAACAACCACAACAAAGCCTGATGGGGGAGTCCTGGTGTGGTGCTATCGGTGAATGTGCCAGACTGCAAAGCTGTTTGAACTGCAAGGTCTCCTCGGAAACCCTATACAGGGTCGCTATGGGTTGGAACCGACTTGACGGCCCTTAACACAACAACAAACCGTAACGGTGGAGGTTTAAAGTGCTTGGCTGTGAAGTTAACCATAAGTTTGGTTATAAGTTTGGTGGTTAGAAACCACCAGCTGCTCTATGGGAGAAAGAAGTGAAGTCTGCTTCCGTAAAGATTTCCAGCTTTGGAAACCCTTTAGGGCAGTTCTACCAACCACAAGGTCAGCAGTTCGAAACTACCAGCTGTTCCATGGGAAAAATATTAGACTTTCTGCTCTCGTAAAGATTTATAGTCTTGGAAACCCTGTACAGGGTCGCTATGAATTGGAACCAACTCCATGGCACATAACCACCACCACCATCTTGTCCTAGAGAGGGTTACTAGAAGTCAGACCTGTCTTGATGGCAGTCAGTTTGTTTTGATTACCCTCCCCTCGCCCTGAAGCTTTTTTAGTTATCTCCCTGACAGGTGTGTTCATCGATCAGAGAGTAAGTAGAACAATGGGAGTTTCAGAACACCAGTGAGCTCAAATGCTCACTCCTCTAGCTTGTATTTGCTGTGTGACCTTGAGTAAGTCACTAAACCTCTCTGAGCCCAACTTCACACAACTCAGAGCTAACAGGTGGTGTGTGATGAGGGCTCAACAGCTGGCAACAACTTCCATCATTATGACAACTTTCCTGTTGCATCCCAGTCCCTAGGCCACCCTCCCTCTGCCCTGCCCAGCCCCCACCAGCATTTCCACCTCCTCCCTGACTCCAGTTTACTCCTGACATACATTAGGCCCTCAGTGAGAGTCTGGGGAATGAATGGGCGAATACGTTCCTCTCCTCCATGGCAACTCAACGTCCCCCTAAACAAGTACTTGGCTCACATAGGTGATGGTGGCTGAACAGTGGGGCTGGGCTGACTGGGAGAAGCTCCTACAGGTGAAGGGACAGGGACAAGGGAACTTTGGAGGGAATGAGTACATGACCAGCTGCTGCCTTCTGGCCCCGAACTGTCTGAGGGGCCGAGACAACATCAGATTATTTTCAGGGGTTAAATACCTTGCTGCTTGGAAACCCTTTACAAGGCTGCT
Organism: Chrysochloris asiatica; assembly: GCF_000296735.1. Taxonomy (NCBI): domain Eukaryota; kingdom Metazoa; phylum Chordata; class Mammalia; order Afrosoricida; family Chrysochloridae; genus Chrysochloris; species Chrysochloris asiatica. The sequence continues at coordinate 505,898 of NW_006409032.1, read as the reverse complement.
ATGAGTCGGAACTGACTCAAAGGCACTTCACACAACAACAACACCACCAAAGACCACCTGAGATTCAATATGAGTCTGTGCAAAAGCAGTTTGCTAAGGCCTGGGGGAATACAATATAAAAAGTCTTCCAGCTCTGCAGAGGAAAACCAAGATCCTAAGACCTACGGCACGCTCTAGTCAGTGTGTATGTGAGTGTGATTGTGTGGGTGTGTGTGAGTTGTGAGCATGGATGTGATTTTGTGTGTATGATTATGTGGTGTGGTATTGTAGGATCAGCACTGGGAACCACAAGGTCGGCAGTTCAAACCCACCAGCTGTTTCTTGGAAATCCTGTACAGGGTCGCTATGAGTGGGAATCTACTGGACAACACACACAACAAACATGAATGTAGATGTGTGTGTGTGTGTGTGTGTGTGTGTGTGTGTGTGAGATAGGATCCCTGGTGGGACAATGGTTAAGCATTTGACTGTTCACTGGGTTGAATTCACCCACAGCCTCTGCAGGAGAGACATTGTTATCTGCTGCCATAAAGGTTTATTGTTAAGTGCCTTTGGGTTGGTTCTGATTCATAGTGACCCTGTAGGGGGCTTCCAAGAAGTGGCTGGTGAGCTTGAACTGCCAACCTTTTGATTCAGACTGACCTTGCAGTCCAGTGCTTATCTTACAGTGCCACCCCCATGAAGATTATCGCCCGGGGAACCTTATGGGGGAGCTCTATTGTGCCCTACAGGATTGCTATGAGTCAGAATTGACTCAAGGGCAATGGACTTTTTTGGGGGTGTGTATGTGTGTGTGGTGATGTATGTGCAGCGAGTCTACAAGGAGCCCAGGTGGTACAAGGGTTAAGCACTCAGCAGTTTAAACCCACATCCAGCGGCTCTGTGGGATAAAGACCTAGCAATCTGCTTCCGTAGACTGTTGTTACTGTTATGTATTGTCGGTTCCAACTCATAGCCACCCAGCATAGTGTTTCTGAGGAGCAGCTGGTGGGTTTGCCATTAGTAGTCCAGTGCTTATCCTACAGCGTCACACCAGAACTCTTACGGGGGCAGTTTTTCTCTGTCCCATGGGGGTCTCAATGAGTGAGAATCAGCACACAACATCAACATGTGAGTGTGTATTTGAGCGATGTGTCCACCAGAACTCCTGAGAGTTTCAAACCGGCTGCCTCCCCCACCTCCCTGTTTCCTCCCCAGGCCCCTGCCCTGAAGCTGCCCTGGGGCCCACAACATCAGGAATCCCCAGGGAGTCACAGGGCTGCCCCTAGGGGGCTGTGGGGTTGAGTTGAGGGGGGAATCCTTCTGAAAGTGGACTTACTAGCCAACCTTGGGGAGATGTTTCCTCTGGAGCAAGAGAGACCCCATGACTCTGCGATCCGGGACCATGCGAAGGTCCGGATGCCAGGGCTCCAGCATAACCCTCCGCCCTCAGCCCAGTAGCGGGACCTGCAGGGTCCGAGCAGGTGGGATCTGCGCCCCCAATAAGGAAACAGGACAGCTGGCAGGCTCTCCTGGGGGCCCTGTCTGGGTAGATGGGACCTGCCTCCTTACCTCTCTTGAAGGCCCACTGCTTCCGCCACAGCTTGGAGAGGGCAGGCCAGGAGTGGTTGAGTACCGAGTTAGCCATGGGGCCGCTTGTGTGAGACAGAGTGTGAGGGAGCCCCAGGGATGTGGCTGGGGCTGAGCTGGGGTTCCCTGCCAGGACCAGACTGCCAGCAAGAGGGGCGGGGCCTGCCCCACGCAGCAGCTGATGGGAGCCCAGGGGCGGAGGCAGGGGGCTGGGATTTCTGGCCAGGGGAGCCCGAGGACCCTCTGGGTCCTTTGCATGCCGCATTTTGGAGGTGAGCAAGACACTTCGTGAAGACTGGGGATACTGGGACTCCCCAGAAATCAAGCTCAGTCTGGGTTTGTCACTGTCTCTGTGGATTTGACAGTGTGCGCATGTGTCCTGCAAAACCCACTGCTGCGAAGTGGATTCGAACTCAAAGCGAATCTATAGGACAGAGTAGAGTTACTCCTTAGGGCTGCCGAGATGGTACATTTTTACGGAAGCACCTGCCTCATCTTTCTTCCTCAGAGCAGCTGGTGGGTTTTAACTGCTGACCTTTGTTAGCAGCCCAGGGCTTTTGACACAGGCATGTATATATATTGTTGTTGTTATGTGCTGTGGAGTCAGTTCGGACTCTTTACGGGAGCAGAAAGCCTCACCTTTCTCCCGCGGAACAGCTGGTAGTTTCGAACTGCTGACCCGGTTCACAGTCCAATCTGTAACCACTATGCAACCAGAACTCCATACACATGTTGTTGGGGAGTACTGTCGAGTCGGTTCCGACCCAAAGCGATCCTGTATAGGGTTTCCAAGGAGCAGCTGGTGAGCTTCAACTGCCCACCTTGCAGTTCAAACGGCTTTGCAGTCTGGCACATTAACCCACAGCGCCACACCAGGATATATATATACACACACACACACACACATATATATATATACACACACACATATACACACATATACACACACACATATATATACATACATATATATACACACACGTATATATATTTGTTGTTGTTGTTATGGGCCATGGAGTCGGTTCCGACTCATAGCGACCCTGTACAGGGTTTCCGAGGCTGTAAATCTTTACGGTAGCAGAATGCCTCATCTTTCTCCCGTGGAACTGCTGGTAGTTTCGAACTGTTGACCTTACGGTTCGCAGCCTATATATATATACACTCTGGACTCTGGTAGCGTAGTGGTTACGAATTGGGCTGCGAACCTTAAGGTCAGCGGTTCGAAACTACCAGCCGTTCCGCGGGAGAAAGATGAGGCTTTCTACTCCCGTAAAGATGTACACACTCGGAAACCCTGTACAGGGTCGCTATGGGTCGGAACCGACTCAATGGCACTTAACAACAACAAACATACATAAATATACAGAAAAAACAACAACAAAACAACCACCACTGCCATCGAGTCATTCCGACTCACAGGGATGGTGTATAGGATTTCCCAGACTACAGTTTTGCAGAAGCAGACAGTCTTCATCCTTATCCCTACAAGCCGCCGGTGGGTTTGAACTGGCGACCAGTGCTTTTCCTACAGGAACGCCAGCTCTCCTTTTCCACAGGTATAGAAGGTGTGTTTTTAGGTTTGTGTGTGTTTGCATGATGACCCAGAGGGTCGATGCATTAATGGTGGCGTGTCCATGAATATCTAGGTGGGATTTTGAATCTGCGTGTGTCTGAGGGTGTGCGTGTGTTCTTCTCTGTGGGGTTGCATCTCTGGGACCCTCTGTGTCTCTTTGGAGATCTAGTTCTGATGTCTGTGAGGGGGATGTGGGGTCCACCTGGGTTTACATGTACATGTGTGAGTGTGTCTTTGTGTGTATCTGAGTTGGGGGGTTTTGTGTGTGTGTGTGTATACACTGTTTACGAACGCTCCTTGCAAGTGCTGCCCTCTGGTGGTGGGAGTTCTCCACACTTGCACTTCACTCCTTGTACTTGAAAAACTCTTGACTTTGTTGCTTGCAGACCCCCTGGTCCTCTGACCAAACTCTTGCCCAGTTCCAAGCTATCATCCCTCAAAGAACAAAGAAAGACTTGATTACATGCCCCTCGTGTATCTAACTCTTGGGCCACGCTCATACACATCCTCCTTTCCCGTGAAACTTCATTCTCCCCCAGTCATGGAAGGATTGAGTCTCTCCCCACACTCCACCCGCTCAGGATGTGCATCATCATGGTGGGTCATGGTTCTCAGTAGCTTGGCAGGTAAGCAATGATGCAATATGGCAATTCTGTGATGCTCTCCCATGATGTGATCTGAGGTGATAGCCAGTGGGCTGCAACATTCTCGAACCCCTCAGTAGCTCTGATCAATGTACGTAGGGTTTCCCTGGGATATGGCAGAGAGACGTGAGTGCAGATTAGAGGGACCTACTACCACCAAGAAAGAAGAGCTGGAAGTGGAGTGTCTTCTTTGGTCCTGGGGTCCCTGCACTGTGAGGATCCTAGATCCAGCGGAAGATTGTCACCAAGACACCTGGAAATCTCCCAAGCAAGCCAGGTCCACAGACGTTGAAAGGAAACAAGAAACTTTCCCCAGAGTTAATGGAAGACAGAATGCCTTCCCTCAAAACTGGCCCCAGGAATTCAGACTTCTAGCTTCCTAAACTTCCAGAGACCTGGTGTGGCACTGTATGGTAAGCACTGGACCGCAATCCACAAGCCACTCCTTGGAAACCCTATAAAGGGTGGCAATGAGTCAGAACTGACTTGACGGCACTTAAAAACAGTAAGAAGCTGTTACAGAATCATTTTCTGTTTGTTAAAGCTATTCATTTGTGACTGATGTCATAGGTGCCATTGAATTGGTTCCAGCCAATAGGGACCCTATGCACAACAGAACGAAACAATGCCTGGTACTAAGTCATTCTCAAAAAAGTTGTTATGACTGAATGCATTGTTGCGTCCACTGTGTCAGTCCAGCTTGTTGGGGGTCATTCTCTTTTTTACGACTCTCCACTTTATCTAGCATGATGTCCTTCTCCGGGGACTGGTCCCTACTGACAATATGTCTGAAGTATGAGAGAGGAAGTCTCTCCATCCTGGCTTCTAAGGAGCACTCTGACTGTACTTCTTCCAATGCAGATTTGTTTGTTCTTCCGGCAGTCCATGTTGTTGTTAGGTGCCCTCAAGTCAGTACCAACTCATAGCGACCCCTATGTACAACAGAACAAAACACTGCCCAGTCCTGGGCCAACCTCACAATTGTTGCCATGCTTGAGGCCATTGAGGCTGCCACTTTGCCAATCTATCTTGCTGGGGGTCTTCCTCTTTTTCTCTGACCCTGCACCCTACCAAACATGATATCCTTCTCCAGTGTCTGGTCCCTTCTGACAATATGTCCGAAGTATGAGAGATGAAGTTTGGCCATCCTGGCCTCCAAGCAAGGAGCACTCTGGTTGTACTCCTTCCTAAACAGATCTATTGGTTCTTTTGGCAGCCCATGGCACTTTCAATATTCTCCTCTAACACCATAACTCAAAAGCATCAATTCTTCTACGGTCTTCCTTATTCGATGTCCAGCTTTCACATGCATATGGGGTTATTGAAAATACCATGGGTTGGGTCAGGCGTACCATAGTCTTCAAGCTGACATCTTTACTCTTCAACACTTTAAAAAGGTCTTGTGCCACAGATTTGCCTAATGTAATACGTCATTTGATTTCCTGACTGCTGCTTCCATGAGTGTTGATAGTTGATCAAAGAAGAATGAAGCACTTGACAACTGACATCTTTGCCCTTGAATATTTTAAGAGGTCTTGTGTACTGACCTATACTCATGGATGTAGTAGCTCAAAATACCAACTGAGAGGAAAGGAGTCTTCACATCAAGGATCAATCCTATCCTTTCTGTCTCTATACAGGGTTGATACGGACAGGCAACTTAGACACTGGCTACCTAAAATGGGGAGGGAGGGGGCTATAAAGGCACAAAGTGACTGGCTTATAAGTTTTCAAGAGGGATTTTAGTTTCAGAGTGTGTGGGGGAAGGTAGAATCCCCACTGAATAGTTTTCATCTTATCTAGATGGGCCTGGTGAAAGGAGATGGGGATAAGATTCTTATGATTCAATAGTGAGTAATTGTTATCATGACTAATTGTGACCATCACAACTGTAAAGGTAGAAGTTTTATAACAAAAAGGGGAGTAGCTAATCTTACAGGCTAGGAACAGAGGACTCTAGGACCATGAAGGGAGAAGAGCATGAGCGGAATGTGGGATCTTATCCAGAGAAGCAGCGACACCACAGATGGAGGCAGAGATGAGGACATGGAGAGAGGGAGCAGCTGAGGACTCTAGACTCATAGAAAGAGAAGGCCTGGGTGCTGGTGGCAGGCTTGCAGAATGTGCCCTTTAGTTGTTTAAATGATTATATTTTCCTGAGTGTTTTTATGTACACCCCCCAACAACAAGAACAAAACAGAGGGAGTAGAAGCAAATACTATTGAACGATGATGCACAGAGGGGATTGTAACCATTGCAATGCAACGATGAGTGTAAAACCGATGTTCTCCCATGTAAGCTATCACTCAATTCTCAATAGAAACTTTTTTAAAAAAACAGGTCTTGTGCAGCAGATTTGTGGCATTTCAGTTGTAACAGGATTAGATAACTAAATCATCTTCCTTTCTCCTGAAACAACTATTCATATGCTTTGCACCACTCGTCAGTTTGTCATACTGTGGAGCCTTATGTGTTGCTGTGATTTTGGAAGCTATGCCACCAGTATTTTAAATACCAGTAGAGTTACCTACAGTGGACAGGTTTCAGCTGAGCTTCCAGACATAGACAGACTGGGAGGAAGGAGAGATGTACTACTTCTGAATATTTAGTCACTTAAAGCCTTGTGAATAGCAGTGAAACACTGTCAGCTCCCAAATATTGAATATTGAGACATGATGAAGAACATCAGAATATTGTCAGTTAGAGTACTGGAAGATGAGCCCCTCAGGTTGGGAGGCACTTAAAATACGACTGGGGAAGAGCTGCCTCCTCAAAGTAGAGTTGACCCTGATGACATGAATGGAGTAAAGCACTTGGAGGTCTTCATTTACTGATGGGGCACAACTCGAAATGAGGAGAAACAGCTGTAAACATCCATTAATAATTGGAATATGGAATGTATGAA